>NC_052138.2:19682160-19992027 GCF_016086655.4 Lepeophtheirus salmonis | reverse complement strand
ATTGAAAATTTTAGGTCAAATTGATTTCATAATTTGAGAGTCCTGATTCCTTGAACATTATATTTGCATACAATGCAAAGTTTCAATGACATATTTAAGTCGATAATAGAGTCTATATTCAAATTTATGAGATGAGAGTTGAGAATTTGAAGAAAACTCATTTCTGGCCTGCTTTTGTGTTGAAGGGCCACACATATATATGAGACATCATCAAAGGAAACACGAATCAAAAATCTATATTGTATGTACCTATATAACAAATGACGTTAGATAAAAATAATAGATTCCATTAATAATAATAACAAATAGAAGAAGCTATAATTAAATGTTTTAAATTTACACAACGCAATATTTATTTATTTTTTAATGATATTGATACGTGTAATTACGATCCTATTATAGTGTGACTCTATAAACTCAACAGGGGTGTTTCATTCCTTTCCGCTACAATAAAAAATAATAGTGTTGGAACCGAGTCTTATTTGTTGGGGTCGAGTAAAACTATCAGGTAAAGAAAAATATTTTTTTCATAGAATTGATAAAATAGTTTGTTGGACTACCTCAAAAAGGAAGTCCAACTATTAATCAAAAAAGGTAGACAATATCCGAAAAAATATTTATTTGCACAATAAGAAATCATTTCAAACAGTTGTATAAGCTATATCTATACTAATGAAGCAAAGTTTGTTGATCTGTCTGTCTGTAATCCGTACATACATTTTTATTTAAGAAATATCAGTGTAGTCATATTTATAGATGACAATGAAACTATAATGGATGAAGCTTCTTGTAGTTGCTACATGAACATATGGTTAGTTTAGTTTTTTAATTTTTTAAAGTTGTTCTATTTTTATTCTTTGTTTATTGAAGAGAGAACATAGTGTATGCATAAACTATCAATTGTTTCCACGAAATTGTTTCCCCATGAATAACGTTGCTGAATTGTGTATAAGTGTAAGTCCTTGTTGGATTCAAAGTAGAATTGAAGATCGACATCTGAGTAGTTCCTCCCTTTTTGATTGCTAAATACCGAGTGGGGGTTATGCTAATTTAATGCAGCGTTATGACAACTAAGATGCTCTAATAATTATTCTACAAATGACCAGAGTGACATAAGTAATTTTTGCTGTTTTCTTTTTAATATACCAGTGGATAACATTACTTATATCTTTGCCCATGTTAATGAAATCTTGCAAGCGTTTTACATGTAGCATCAAGCCTGCTTTAAAAAAAAATTAAAGTAAGTATATTCAGTTATCAAAGAACAGCATATAAATATTGTACAAATTTGCAACCTTTTAGATCCATTCATATTTAATGTAACTCTATACAATTAAAAGTGAGTTCAAAAATCATTTTTGACAACGAGTGTGCGTAGCTAAAGCTCGTATTAAAAAATAATAAATGTGACTTCAGATGAGATTTAGTAACGAGGGAGTATAGCTAAAGCTCATCCAAGGTATGTTTTAGACACTAAAGAATTCCTTGGGTCATCACCTCATCTTACATTTTTTTATAAACCGGTTAAATGTTATCTCCTGAAGAATGCAAAAATTATACTATTATCTGCTTGAATTTTTTTTTTAAGATGACGTGGTGAGTCAAAACATACTTTAGCCTCTAGAAATCAATATACCTGAGCTTTAGTTGCTAAATAATAATAATAAAAATCTGAAACTGTTATTATTCTTCTTTAATTTTGGGGAGAGAACATCCAATTATTCGGTAACTACATACATGTCAGTGAGCTTATAAAAAATGCAGAGAAAAACTAGGAACTCTCTTAGGGGTTTATTGTCTATATAATTACAGAAAATTCTGTCTGTTTGTCGACTCTTTATAACTCTGGGTAATGTTATGTACTACAACATGTATAACATAATTGTGACAAAACATAAATTAAATTAATTTAGGCTGTCATACTGTGTAGCTATTAAATTTGACTAGGAATTTTACCGCATGACATATACTGCCGCCTGTCTATTTTTATATATAATAGGTTCAAACTGTATCCTTAGTTTTTAACTGTTGGTATCTCAGCTATAGATCTAAAGAAAAATGGTGGTTATAACAAGTCACAGATCATGGGTCCATTTCAAAAGGACTCATTGAGAAGTGGCACCTTAGTTACTCATAGTCATGACGTTAGTTGAGGATTGTAGCAGTGTAAGAAACTCCGTTGATAGAAAGAAAAGGGATATTTCAACAGCAAAGACAAAAAGTATAGTTCGAAACAAAAGAAACATAAAAAGGAGGTGAAAATGTCGTACGGCAAAATCTCCAAGAGGTGAAAACTTTAGCCGTTAATTTTGCCTAGAATCGTCAATCATATAGCAGCCAAAAAAATCTATTTGACTATTTCAATGAGGCAGTCAATTACTTTGCACCCTTTAATAGTTCAAATTAATACACGAACCCAACACTAATAATAATTATTATTATAAACATCTATGTACGTTGTACTCTTACGTATAACCGACATGACGGTCATTTGTCATTGTCATTCGAGAAACCACCTTCGGCTGGTTGCAGTATAGCTACTACAAACTATACTATAAATAACAAAAGGAAATGGATGAGGCTGGTAGGGGTAGTTTCAGCTGACTAATAACTCCCATTCAAGTTATTAACCCCTTCTCCCAAAAAATTTCAAAAAATATCCCAATTCTTTTGTTAATCTATAATGAAAGGGTTGATTATTATGTTTATGTATATTATAATTGTTCTGCATAAACAACATTGAAATTTTGAGACGACATGGTTAATCATACTTCTTTTGGTAAAAGATAAAAATATTTAATGTTTTACCGATATCGATTTATATTTAAAGGTTGCACACATCTTTTATAGCTGTAAATTAAAAAAATAAAAATGTTTATAAAAAAGCAATTTATAAAAAAACTATTTTAGATGATTATAAAAGCTTTCAAAAGTTTTTATTTAATTTTCTTCATAAAATATTTATTTTCTGAAAAAATAGAACAAATAATATATTAATAAATCGCGTATAGTGACAACTTTATCCTTTCTTTATGTATAACATAAAATCTAAAAATGAACAGTGTTTTTCAAAGTGAAAAAGATATTTTTTTATTGCATGTCCAATGTCCTATTTCTGTGTGGAAAAAAGTGGAAAATTGAATATAAACAGCTATATAATAGAAAATAATATTACTTTACAATAATCAAAATATATTTTTTACCAAAATATATAAAAAAAAAAAATAGAAATAACAACAATTGCATTTTATTTTTAATTTTATTCATTTCAAAATATTCAACGTACTTAAATTAAGATAGTTGACGGTTTAGTTTTTCAAAATCAAAATATAATTCCTCTGTAAAATAGGGAATTTAAAATAATTCCAGTCCCTTTTATCAGTTTAAAAAAAAAGTCTCTTTTTCACTAAGATTTTAGTAAAACACCTCAGTTTACCAATTGAATTAGTTAAGTAAAACCACAAGTATGTTTAATGAATCATTATAGATCTCCATTATATGTAATTTAGGCCTAAAGGAAGTCCTTCTTTTTCTGATTAACATTAGCTACATAATGGTTGATATTGATTAATGTTGACGTTACTGTCTGACATCTATGATAATTATATTATTAAGTAAATATTATTCTTTTGGTCACTTTTACGTCTAATTTCGATGGTTCCTGTAACCACAAGATGAATTCATGCTCAGAATTTTCTAATTTTTTGAAATTAAAATCCTTGTTCATGACTAAAAACAATTTTTTTGTTGATTTTCATAATCAAAATTTTTGAGTTTTTGGTCAGAAACGGAGACTTAAAAAAATATTTATATAAATTCACAGTTCTTGCTGCTGATGAATTATTTTATACATATTACACTTCTAAAACTTGCTCTTTTTTGATGAAAACATTCGTTTGCAAGAATAAAAGGTCATAAATATATGCATCCCAATGTAGATATAGGAAACTGGTAATTATCAGATAAAATATTGAATAAATATGGATTTTTCTTATATCCAAAGGATATAACAATTACAATTTTTGGGAACTTATGTTAATAGATCATTTGAATACTTCTAATTTCAAGGGAACCTGTATTCAATTGGATCCTTCTTTTGACAGATCATCGAGTGTACAGATGAAGTTATAGGCTTAAGATTTATCACGTATTGGAAGGGATGTTAATATTTTGGGGATTGCTACATCTTTAATAAATATTCGTAATGTAATATTGGTTTAAGGTGAAAGTTGTGAGAGGGGGAATGGAAAGTAAAATTATTATATGTACATATACTTTGTACAAAGAAGAACTACATAATAATGAAAACAGTGATAGGCCTCCTTACCTAGGTAAATATATACAGGTAGATGATGTCTTTAAATTTATGTACATAGTTTTCTAATGTATGTAGATTCCAAGACAATTGATTCATTGAATAATAGCCATCCTTTTTTTGGGTAATGGGTCCCTTACAGAGTAAGGACCCAAAACAACTACAGTACTCATTTACCAAACAAGACTTCTGCCATGATTGATTGATTATCAGGGTACAAATGAGTTAGAAATAACATTACGTAAAATTTGTGAGTCTCATGTCGATTGTTTGAGACAAGACAACCTTCCCATACTCATGAGAGAACTTATTTAATGCGGGTTACCGCACCTATGATCTTCAAACCTCGTCAATTCCTTCTTTAAAATAAGGTTCTTTGATTTATAATATTTTTTACTTTGGGAAGAGGAAATGCCACGTTAGAAATTTCTGTGCTTCCCTGTATTATCAAACATAACTCAAAATAATGTTATCTCTTTTTGTTCAACGACTATCAGTTCAAATAGGGTTAAATTTGCCATGCTTTGTTTGATCAAACAAGAAAACTGCAAACCAGTGTGCACATCTTAGACCTCTAAACTTTTTAATAAAAACAAGATACATCATAGTGTAACTGATAAACCAAAAACTAAAAATATAAATTGTCAATTTATCAATTGTTTGAACCATACATTAACACTAAAAAATTACCAATTTTAACCCTAAATACCATTTTTTGCAAAACTAAATGGCTTGTATCATGCTAAATATAGTCTGAGACGGCTAAACCTTTGCCTTCTCAGTTTTTATAGTCCACGGCAGACAAGGTTTTTGTAGATGAACAGAAAATTACTACCCCAAAAACAAGAATTCTGGTGTACACACATAGTAGATGTGTATAAATGGGGATTTAGTAGAGCACGAGGAAAAGGCAGGAGCTACACTTATGATACTACTGAATTAAGACTCTTTGTTAATACCGTCTGATTTTGAAGGTAGAAAATGTATTACTGCTTAATAGAATTTAAAATAGCATTAGTGTAGGGTAAATATTTTGATTATTATGCTCAATAAAATATATTATTATGCATTTTATATAAGATAACATCAAAGTGGGCGGGAAATCATTATACAGAGCGAGAAGTTAACACCACGACAATCAATTAAAGATTTAAAAAACAAGATAAAACCAACCATTATTCCTTTTCAAATATCAAAACTGTTATTGTTCTCTACGTTTTCCCCATTCCTATAGATGTGGTAACCTACCTTTAGTGACAAAACAATTACAGAGAAAATAAAACGTCAGTGGAGCATGTACTAAACAAACATATTATGTATTAAATACCTTAGAACATACATAATATGTACATTAATGACTTTTCAACACTTCATTATCATTTCAATACCTGTTAATTTACATTTTTGTCACGGCTCAAAATTTGATTCGATACGAATATTTAAGCATCACTCTATGTTAGAAGTTAGTACACTATATATATATATATTTCAGCGTATAATAATTATTCAATAGAAATTCACGGAAATTAAACTTTATTAAGAGGACATGATTTCACGGGAATCTTTAATGATGTATTTAAAGTCATTTTAAGTGGTGATTATGTAGAATGTTTGTAGATAATGATATTTATGTTATGTAGACTTTGTGTATTAGCATACTGTACAAGTTTCACTAAAAAAATGATATTCGGATAATGGAATAATTGGATATTATTTAGGTCGTCGATATTTTAAATGTCTATTAATTTTTGACTTTTGTTATTGGAAATTACAAAATGAATTATGTGGAGACTAGCACTCGAGACTTACGAATCGACTTGACCATACAATCAAAGACTCACAAACTAGAATAGGACTTGATAACAATAACTCGTAACTCGACATGCACTCGAAAAGTAGTTATATAATAAACTCAAGAAAACTAAACAATTTGTATCCCACATATTATAACTATAAATTTTAAATATATCCAAAGAAATCTTAGAGCTCGAAGTAGACTCCATAAATATATTTAAAGACTTGAGACTCAACTTGAACTTGCGGAATAAGAATTCTCTCTCTCCCCCCTCTACTAATTGATAAATATTGTGTGCAGTGTGGCCTTAGGGGCCAAAGGGCCATAATCCCCAATCTTTTTATATTGCAAATGTAATATTTCTGTAATCAAATTGTTAGTTCGTCTGACTATGCACGAATTACTTAACATCTGGATAAACTATTCACTTATAAAGTTACACAACCTCTTTATAATAACCATTTCTGTTTTGATTCAACGAATTATTTTATTGTATCGTTTGCTCTTCTACAATACAAGCAAAATATGATGCCCTAAAAAGGAACTGACAATATAATAACTATGCCATTGATACTTTCTCAAAATACCCTCTTGTTGGGGTTTTATAAATGGCCCTTTCTCCGTCCTCGCCAATAAAGGAGATACGGAAAGTTAGATCTGAAAGGAATGGACGATAAATCTAACTAAAAAATTAGCCTTTTTTTGGACCAAAATGCAATCATACTTTTATAATTGCTTTGGAACATTCTTTAATGTTTCCTCTCCAGAAAATGAAATTTTCTGACAAAATCAGATATATTTCTACTGCTGCTGCTTTTAAAAAAAAATTAGTACGTTTTGTTTACAATTGTCATTTAATAAAAGAATAAATAATATTATTATTTACAAGACTCCATTACCGAGATTGTGTTTCTAGTATCCATCCATACGTTAAATAATCTGTGGACTATGACGTCACCGTTATATAATATGATACCCCCACTTGCAAATATATACTTGGGCACTGCTGATTCTTTGGCGCGTTATAAAGTCCAAAAGTCCACAGTTATGATATTATTAAATTTATAATAAATCTATAATTTTAATATATTATGAATGAAATTATAATAACATACATTAATAATAGATAATTAAAATGACAGATATTTTATAATTGAATCAGGTACTAAGAACAAATTGTAACTTGTACAATTTGTTTATACAAGTTACATCTTGAACATAACCTACATATATATACTTTGATTGAATATAGAAAAAAGGCAATTAACTTTAATGGGAACCTGCTCAAAAAGAAAAAAAAACATTGCCCAAAAAGCTTTCTGACTGCCATGAACCCAGATTAGTTGGTGGTCATCTCAGTAGTATTAACAATACGTGCGTCTTTGCTCCACATATTCAAATTCCACGTATGATTATTTTTCTCTTACTTCCACCCCACAGAGTTTTGAATCCCTTTCATTCTATTCAAGAATCCTCTTCAAAACAAATTAACCTCTTTTATTCCTTTCTATCATCTCCCTGTCAACAGTTTTCTCCTATTGTCCTGATTGTTCATTTGTATGTATATATTCCTTAACGAAAAAGATTAGACCTCCATAAATCACAAACACAAAAAAAAACAAAAAACATTTCTTAGGTTCAGAAGGATGTCGGACCGACAAGAAAGGATCCATTTCCTTTAAAATGACTCATAATTCTATAAAAATAAACATTTGATCATCACAAAGTGTCATTGAAATTGCAAATTTATTTTCTTTATCTAAGGAAAGACATAAAGTTTATATTGTAGAATGATGTGCAAAAAATTAAAAGAAGACATAAAGGATAAAGAAAAAAGATGATAAAATGTCAAGTCATGTTTATTCACTGCTGGTTTGGCTATTTTTGAATCCAACTATAACTGGTAAAGGGATTTATATATTTATATACATATTTAAAAGCAAGTAAACAAATCTAAGTTTTAAGAGCTCTTAAAAAACAAAATGTGACAAAATTATTAGATATATCAAAGTACAGCAATACCCTATTGAGCCCAGGCCTTCCTATAGTCATATGCATAGATGGATGAGCCGGGAGGGCAAAAGACAGGGGGAACTTGTAATATTCGGGGGTCAATTATCCTCCTTACAAGTTTAGGTAAAAGTAGGAATATTCGGTACTTTTTTATAAAAATAGTTATGAAAAGTCTAGACAGACGTTTCTAAGCAAATATAAGACATTAACTTATGTATTTTAAAGTTGTTTTTTTAAACCGTAGACCAGGCCAATTGAACCGGATATTTTACTCCCTTGATTAAAATGTAAATAATTACAAAGAGCAAAATGAAGTACAGAATATTGCATTAATGGTACTACTAACTTATTTAAGTACCTAAGCATAGACCTAGATATAGAACTTGTGCCACCAAAAGAGTATTTTAACTCTGTAACTCAAATCGTTCAAAAGTGATGGTCGATATTTGCCTTTTTGTGTAACTTTGACCTTTTTTCTAGGATTTTGAGTTTTTTTTACCATTGAAACGTCCTTATTAAACCTACATAATAACACCAATTTGAGTTCTGTACCTTAATTTGTTACAAAGTTATGGTCGATCATTTTTACAGATAATATACTTATACATTTTGCAATAATGTTCCGGGTAAAGGAACTCGGACCCATCCCTAGTATGTACAGTTTATCATTTTTATCATATTAATAACAAAATCCACCATTTGCCATTTAAAGAATAAAATTGTAATTTGTCGTTGGTTTGGCCTGAAAGACCTGTGAATGCATTTTTCCAATCAATCAGGTCTGTTTCGAAGGAGAGGATCAAGAACTACATAACTCCCCTAACCTGATTAAATTTAGGAAGAGATGGGGGATCAATAAATGCACCAAGGTCATTTTAAAAAGTATTCAAAGCTCTCTGATTTCCCATTACACATGGTGGAAAATTATAGACTAATTACAAATTCACTGCCTACCAATAAATAGGTGAAAAAAACTGTACAAGTATTTGTAGACTGTGAGAGGAGTAAGAGGTGATATTCATTTATTCAGGAAGTGTCCTTTGTCACAGAACGGAAGAATAAGAATTAGACAATATTTAGGAATTGTTGATGAGGAGGATATCTACTTATCGTCAGACTTAGTGAGAGCTAATATTATTACATTGAAATTTGTGACTACAGTTTATAGACTATTATCGATGGAAAAGAAACCAAAAGCTCTGGATGGAAGTTTTATTGATTATGAATGGTCTATTTTATATGATAAACTAGTTTTCGATATGTGAATATTTTATGTAGGCATTTTATAATTTATGTTATTTTAAACATATGTATGTTGGTTATTTTGAGTTTTTGTTTGTTTTAGAGGGAAGTTATGTTGCTGTTACGGTTATTTGTTTACTTTGAGGACAAAAAACCGCCCTAACTCCGGACCAAAAAAAAAAAAAAAAAAAAATGTAACTCGTAGGTGGGACATACGTATTGTATCACGTGCAGTTCGTTATATCTCTGGAACCAAATATCCGGACTCAAGGATTCAGATATAATTTTTAAACTGGGAGAGCTGCATATATTTATTAAATCCGGGAAGAATTAATTGAGGTATCAAAATATAGAGAACATGTCCCTTTCCGTCTCAAATGCCAGCAATGTCCATTTCCGGACTCTCCGGGTATTGTTGTATATGGATTAAATGTTACAATATAAATACCTACCTATATTTATTTATATACATAGGTATTCTAATGACAATTAGGAAAATATGTGTCGACGCATGAGCTTCTTTGTTTGTTAGCGGGGCCTTTGATCTGTAAAATCTATTTACACAAAAGCCAAAATACCACAAGTATACAACATCATTTACAAAAGGCTAAATATATTATAAAGGTAAATAACAAACAAGGTGCTTCTTAAGAAGATTAGAGTCCTTGAATGAGAGATACTTAGGTATATAAATATCTACGTATATTGTACACAGTGCCGGTGATAGGATTTTTCTTAAGGGGATATATTTTTTTTTTAAACTTTCCGACTGACATTTCATTTTTTCCGACTATGATATGAGATGAATTAAAAAAAAAAAAAAAAACAGACTAGGGCCTTCAAATTTTTCCCGGTCTTTTTGATATATAAATTATTCCATTTTGGCACGAATGATGGTTATTTTCCTTTTTGGCATGATCCATACTAAGTCTAATGACGGGTATTTTGGAAAAGTAATATTTAAATCTATTTTTCTCAAGTATTTTCTTTAGAAATAAGGTAACTATATTTTATTTTTTCAAAAGGGCTCTCATTTCAATTTTATTCAATTCACAGCCTAAACATGTAAAAAATTATGAGTGACATCCCATTTTTTCCGACTAAAGTACTCAACGAGAGAGTGCCCCCCCCCTTTCCTGTCACAATAGCCCTGATTTTACACTAGAGTACAGAGAAATGCGTATCGTTCTTATTTTTTAGTACGAGTAGTTAATCTCTAAACCATATCGGAACAATACATAGTCGGACTTTAATTAAATCATGAGGACTCTTGTTTGACCTGAACTTGAATACAAGTAGACATAATTTGAATACCATTGGATACAGATGCCAAAATGATTATCAGGCATTCAATTGATAGGATGCTCTTGTAGAATTGAGAGGAATATTTAGAAGCTACTCTCATTTTTCTGTTAGAATTCAGGGCCTTCCACAGAATACAAAACGCTGTTTTAAACATAAATGTTAGCCCCATCGATGAGGGCAAGTTGACACAAAAGTTTCCAACATTAAAATTGATATAACAGCTAACTATGTTTAGAAATTGATACCAAAAATTGCATATTTTTTTAACATACCCGAAATAGTACACCATAGTTCAACCATCTATGCTCACTATTGGGTTACAAAAATAGCATATTGCTTTAACCTGTACAGCTGAAAATACAAGATCTTAATCCTCTCTATCTGATTTTTTTTCTATTCAATATTGATCAAAATGGTATAATTGCCTAATACAAGTAGGATATTTAAGATTTTAAACAATTTAACTTCAATAATTCAGCTGATACGGTATGGACCAGTGTTAAATAAAGTATTTAACGAGTTAATAAATGATTTCTATCATAAAAATTTTTCATTCTAAGCAACTCTTTATTTTAATATATTTTGTGATCCCAAAAGGGATCGAAAATAGGTTCATACCACTTATACAAGGTAAGTAATGTGCCAAAAAGTGAATTTCATGGCAACTAGCACCTCTCGTCTCCCCTTACTCAATTTTACATCCATGTAGATCAATAAAAACAAAACCATGTGCTTTACATACAATTGCTACAAATGTATGTTAAAACATCCGTGGAATTTTGTATGTAATATCAAAGACGACTTACCCACCGCCCCCTAACTACATATATATGAAGCGGAGAAGGTTATCACCCTCATCGATTATATTATTATTAATAAAAATAATAAAGGAACAATACAAAATAGGTGAAGAAACTCGAAAATCATTGGAACCCTCATAGGGAGAGTAAGAAAAAATACAAATTACATACCTATACATTTATATATATATATATTTAGGCGTGATTTCTCTCTCAATGTATGTGAGTATGTAAGGAATGAAAATAACAACTCACACTTACAAATATATATATATATATATAAAATGGGCCACCCATCTTCAACTACAACAACAACGGAAAAACATTTTTTTCCACACATATTAGGACTACATCATATAACGTTTTTTTCTTTTTACCTTCCTTTAAGTTTAAGAAATATATGTTTCAATATTTATATATATGTGTATACCTACATGATTAGTGGTAAGACCTAGTCCGAAATCAAACTTCTTTTTGGGGGGGTTCGGTCTCATATTTTTTTTTTTTTTTTTTTTCATACCAACCAAAATGTTTTTTTACATTTTTTCTCTCTTTTCTATGGAAAAAAAAAGAATTGGACCAGATAAATGGCGATTTACTAGTAGAACAACTTTTACTCTAGCATGGCCCCAAATTAAGAAATTTTTTGACTTCACCAAAACAAATTCATCGCATTGTAAGAAAATTGTTATGGGAAAATAGTGGAATTGTTTTTTTAAAATAATTTCTTTCCCTAAAAAGAAAGGCCATGTGTCAAATTCAGCCCCAAAAGGAATTTTTTAAATATGAAACTTTAAAAAAAAATCTAAAGCCTTCCCCGTCCCCTAAAAAATATATATAAGTTCATTTAAGACTAAACTGGAAAATACTGTCAAGTAACAATTATTTAAATTAATTTGTAATTTAGTTTCGGTCTAAGTGATTTTTCTAGATCAATCTAAACATAAATTACTTAGGAGTGTTATGTTTCAGTCTGGAAATCCTAGACCGGTCTAAGACCCTTAAAATTTTAACTCATTTCAACATCGGTCTCGACTGGCCTCGTAGTAAATATTCGGTCTTTACCTGGTGCCACGTGATATTTTTTAAATATAAATTTGAGGATATAAATGATGGGTTTCTTTATATCGGAGTAAAAAAATGTAATTTTTTTACGCCGATATAAGTTTTGGTTGAACTACGTCTAGAAAAAATTCATTAAGCCCGAACCGAACAGAAAAGTTGATCTTGGACCTATCCTCAACACTAATAGGTATCTACACTACTACAAACAACTGAACATTCATACAAAGAAAATAATAGTTTTATATATTATTTTTTTGTTGTTTTTCATTCTTCTTCAATTTGTTTATTGTTTGATTTATATGAAGAAGAAAAAATCATGTGAATAAGTTTTCTATTGTTATAGTATAAATGTATAATATATTATACAAAATAAAGTTTCTCTCAAATATATATATATTTTTTTTTTCAAAACTAAATATAAACTTAAATAAATAAATAAAACTTTTTTTTTGCTTTTTCTTATGATTATTCTTGATCTAATTGTTGATTTATATATATAAATACATATGTTTATATACAAATAACTTAGTTTATGTAGAGTATACACAAAGTATAAAATAAAACAATTAATGTTTTAGGTAATTAATTAGTACGATATTTATATAACTCAAATTTTATTTATTTGTAAATAATGGTTTATTGATATATCATTGTTTAATAGATATGTTCTGTACATGTTACAATCTCTATACAAATGCGAACTTGTACTCGTATAATCAAATTGTACAAATTTCAATTTCTGAACGGAGGGTTCAACTTTGTTGGGGGTTGTAATTAAAACATTGGTCAATCTAATTACCGACTCTTAATTAATACTATCAGTTAATTTTGATCTAATACAATTACATGGTTATTATGTATTTATGAGTGATATAACTGTGGGCATTTGGATTTTATAATGTGCCACATAATAATTATATTTTAGTATTTTATATTAAAATAGTCAATATTTAGACAATTAAAGTATATATTAACTGATTAATGCAAAGAAAATAAATGTACTCACTTTCATTGATTATAACAGCTTTGGATGATAATTCATTTACAAACACTAATTTTTGTTATAATTTATATAGGATCCATTTTTTGAATAAATATATATTTGTTGAAAAGGTTTTGTTTAATAAGCCTATTTGTTAAGTCTGGTCTCTGGTAAATATATTAATGGGCTCATGAATCTATTTATGATATTATAAAGAAATTGTCATGTAAAAGATATATATATATATATTTATATAGTTTGATAACCACTGCTCAATTTTTAATAATTATCTATCTGTCTACATCGCATGAAGCCTGAGAAAAAAGTATGGAAATCTTCAAGAACCACTATTATTTATAATTTTTGAAAGACTGCTGTACATTTTTTTTTAGAGATATACTATTTAAATGATCTCATATCATAAAAAAACATATTAAATGACGCTTATTTTTTAGGAGATCTCCTACTCAAGTCTCCACGCACAGCTAAAGGGGATTCGCTTATCACAAATGGTACGCAGACTACAGTTTTAGAAAAATTGCTCGACTGGATAGCTTGACAAAAGATAAACTCGAATAATGAGAACATCAATATAATTTTCTTAGTATAAATAGTTTTGATAATAATTACATCAGAAACTATTCATCATTGGAAATTCCCTTAATATTAAATAACTTAGAAATGTACATCAACACAGTTATTTCTAATTGACTTCACGATGAAAAGGAATTTCCGGAGCGTTAGTTGAAAATAATGTTTATCTATAGTTACATACTATATATTTGAGAAGAGGCATAATATGAGCTTGTACACAAAGGGTTTTACAAGGTCAAATCGACCATATAAATAATAACTATATTTTATTGTTGTACAGTAGGAAATGTTGACCTTTCCTTGAGAGAATATTTCACTTTGTCTTACATGACTTACTTTTTCATTCAATATGTAAGATATTATATTTTGTCAATCCTACTTTAGACTAATTTTTGTCTAATTGAGACGTACGTGCAACACCAAATGATTATTCAAGTAGTTAAAAGAATAAAAGCATATCTTGATATTTTACAAGAGACATATTGATTGATTTATTTTCAAAAAAACAAACAAAAAAAACACACACTGAATGCCACTACCCGGTTATTCCCATTTTCTTTATTTTGTGAACACAAAAAAGTAATATTAATAGATAAGATAATTAGAATTAAATTTTCAGGGATTCTTAGATCTTTGTTTAATTTTTGTTACTGTAATGAAGAAAGAGTTAGGGACATAGTTATAAATGTAGTGATGTAATGTAATGATATGTATAAGATATTAAAAAGAAATCAATTATTTTTCAAATAGATGGCTTTAGTAATGTGTGTCTGTCATCGTGTAAGAGCGATCGGTTTACGCTTGATGATGTTAGAAAAGATAATATTTCTTACTAAAAAAAGCTTTTTATGTAGTTTTGACTTAGTATTGTTTGAGTATGCGGCATGGATGGATAACAGCAAAAAGAAAGGACGCCATATATAACCATTTTTTTCCAAAAACACAACCCAGACGACCGTAAATATCAATATTGCTGATGTTTCGGAAATTGTAACAGCTAATCACGAGCAATTTTGGTTTCGTCGATTCTGCTCTGGTAATTTTATTTTCAAGGATGCACCACGCTTTGGAAGGCCAATTGTCGAAAATGTGTATAAATTAATGGAAAGCGTTGAGTCAATAGTCATGTAAGAACTATTTTGATTGTCAAAAAGATAAACATTAAAGGAAAAATAAAATAAAAAATCCATTAAAAACAAAGGATTTCTTTTTACTGCACTGCATCTTATGATTTTAAAGGTGAAAAAAAACTAAACTACTACATAGAAGCAAATATTTTGCTTCTTATCGATAATTTAGAAGTAAACGCCTCCCACATGACCTACTTCTAGAGTGATGAGGTCAAGTGCAACGCTGAATAGAGCACAAGAGTACATCTTTTATCAACTTCCACAATAATGGCGTATTTTTATTTCTACTGTTGATTAGCTACTTAATAAATATGTTGAACTCAATTAAAATATAATTAATATACCTCTTTAGCCACTTTGAGCAGAAGAGCATCTATAGCTGCTCCAACCCCTGTGTCCCCATTAGTTTAATCTTCCCTACTGGGTTTTATAAATTAATTTGTATCTATGATAGGTTAATTGCTGTATTAAGGCTTAGGCTATTAGTGGGGGATTCTGTTCACGGATCTTATACGGATGGGGGTATTCCTGAAATGGCGTAAAATATGGGCTTTCCCACTTGTGGAAAATGTTTTGTGTATCTTCCTATCTAAATTGATTTCATGTACCCTAAGCCTCTGTATTATTTTCTAAGCTCATCAATACCATAAGTTCATCCTCATTTTTCTTTTCTTCCAGTTCTAGTTCGAGTCAATATGTTTGCATGTGTGTCGATTCTTTCATTGTTTGTAAAGGAAGCCATTTTGAATAAAAAATAAAGCTAAATATAGTATTTAAACCTATCAAAAATCGGTTTTGAGTTGTCTATTCTAGATTCTATATAGATCATGACTTTTGTAATTTATTTTTGGGTCCTTACTCTGTAGATACCAGGGTAAACTAGCAATTACATTTTTTGGGGTTAAAATCAGCTTTTCTGTCTTGACGTTTCATTAATTAGCTACAAGCCGCTTTGTGAGGAAAAAATAAGCATAATTCCCCCTATGTATCTAGCAAGGGCATTAACTTAATATCGATCTTCAATTTTACTCTGAGCCCAACAAATGATACCACATATAACTAGGTTGATGAATTTTATTGAGGTGAGTGAACACTGAACATGCTCCTAATTGATATTTGGTTACTTTGTTTTATTCTATGAACTAATTGTTATTTGCAATACAAAATATACAAATGATCAAAATACTGGTTCCAACTGGTATTTTCTTTTTTCCTTAAACGTTGTTCTATCTCAATATTTAAATACTTATAACTCCAAATTAGATCCTTAGTGTTAGTATCAGCCATTATTGAGCAAACTCAAAAGTGATTATTTTATAATTAAATGTTTCCTTCTCAAAAATAAGAAGGAAACAATTAAAATAATAATTCTATTTAAATCTCTATTTTAATGAGAGGCATGGTGCCGCTTAACCCCCAATAGTTATGATAATGTAGGTAACCATAAACGTGACTTATAATATGGGCAATTAAAATATCTTATCAACACTCAAGAAATTGTGTATAACAATGGCAGTTATTGCGTAATGATACTGTCAAACTCTCCCCCCCCCCTTCCGTGTGACAAGGTGACATTTCCCTAATGGATAGTTATATGTATTGTAAACTGTCCTCCCTCAAATTCAAAAATGATTGATGAGTATATGCACGTAATATCTAATGGTGAGCGAATCACTTGTTTTAAAAAAAAGAATGAATTAAATATATATATATTGAATAGTGTTGTTACGTATACCGGCACTATAGTGTTACCGGCGAACACAAACATTAAAAATAATTCTATGTCATAATAAAATGGCCTTGTGAAGACATCACCCCGTACAAACTTGTGAACCCATCTCTTCTTCCCATCCTACATTTCTTTTTCTACATATAAAAAGCTAGAATAAAAATGTCCGTCATAAACACTAACCATCAAATTTCGGAGCTGGCCCCAAACTTCCAGTGGAAATTTTGCAGACAATTATTGACCTTGTAAGTGCATGTTAATTGCCTTGTCAACATATTTACCTACGCCAAAAAAAGTTGAAGGGAGGTTATGTTTTTAATTTTGTTTGTTTGTTATAAGGAAGTTAAAAAAGTTAAAATCTATTTTGATGTAACTTAGTGCGAAGATTATATATGGTCACAGTAAGAGGCCCTGAAATTTAAAGAGGTTAAAGTCAATGTAGCGTAAAACGTTATAAATACTTAATCAACAATGATTTTGGAATAGATTGAGGTTCAGAGCTGAAATTGGTGTTATACTATAGGTTTAATACAGATACTTCATATCGTTAAAAATTTAGTGTCAAGTGTCAGTGTCAGTGACACTTTTTGTGTGACACAAAAAGTCAAAACGCATAGTCGACACAATAAATGTATATACATTACGGAAAGTCCTGTTAAATTAACTTTATATGATATAATTATATGTAAAGTTGCGAGATATTATAATTAAACTGTATCTAGGGCAATACTATATCAACACAAACTGTTTTGAATAAAAAAAAGGTTTTTTTAACCATAATGGAAGTCAAGAGAGAGGCTATAATCAAGAAGAATTTGAAGGGCAAATGTCGACCTGCCTTCTTGAGGAACCTGAAAAGCCTGGAGATCAACCCCATGCTCATCAAAAGGACCCATTTGAAGTACGAAGAGGATGTCTCCCTACAAATGGAAGAAGTAACAGCACTTGTCAAGTCAGGTCAAGACTAAAAGATTGGAGAGACGCAATGTCATTTTTAGAAGCTGCAGACTGGCACAGCTCAAAACATTGTGTTCAGCTGTGAGAAGCATTTCACTGTGGAACAGGCTTTTAACCCCAAAATGATCAAATTCTGGCCAAATCATGTGAGCTGTGACCATGGTCAACAGAGTGCAGAAGCCACAGTCTGTGATACTTTGGGTAGCTATGACTGAGACAAGGAAGTCCCTCTTGGTGTTTGTGCCGGCTGAGGTGAAGATCAACACCAAGGAGTACATCAGCACAATCCTCGAAGAAAATTTTGTTCCCAGCGCCCAACAGCACTTCTTGAATGAGCTATAGACCTTTCAACAGGACGGTGCCCCCTCCCAAACATTCATAGAGACGCAAGGATGAGGGTAATTTGAGTGGCCTCAAAGACAAAATAGTCTAGCCCCCTCCAGCCCCACCTAAACGTCATGATTACTCCTTGTGGTCCATTCTTGAGAGCAGAGCCTGTGTGACTCCCTGCAAGAATTTGGACGACCTGAAGACTAAACAGGTGGCTGTTTGGGACTCCATCCCTGTGGACATAGTGCGTGCAGCATGTAAGACCTTTCCAGAGAGACTTCGGGCTGTGGTGAAGGCTAAGGCTGCCCATTTCGAATGAAAGTTATGTCACATGTTTTTGATACTTTTAACATCCTATGTCAATAGTTATATGAAAAATTATGTAATTAATTATATAATTAGTACTTTAATATAATTTATCTGGGACTTTGTAATATATATGACACATATTAAAGTGTTTATGTATTAGAAATGAAATTTAATTAAATTCGTTATTGCACATTTTTGACTTTATATAGAGAAGAAATGATATTTCATTTATGAACAATGACTATAAGCAGAAGTTTGTGCTCTACAAAGTGCCCATTCTAGTTGTCTTTTTTAGTCAAAAAAGTAACAAAATACTAATATCTATATTGGTACCTGTAGAATAACCTTGGTATCTGGACAACACTAAATAAAAAGAGACATTAGCAAGGATAGTAATAATTATTCACAAAGTCATTAGCAATACATCAAGAATTTTTTTTGTTTTATCAAGTCAAAGCCCTTAAATGAACGGACTTTGATATATCTATATACAAAGCCTACATATGAAATTACTTCCTTTTTGCATTATAGGTATAGGTATATGCATTGGGTCAATTTATTCATGGATTCATGAAGTCCATTCCAAAAAAAAAAAAAAAAAATTCCGTCGTGACATGATTGAAAAGCAATCAAAGTTTACAAAATAAATGACTTTAAATATAAATCATACTTTTAAAATGAATGCAATCAACTCTTTATAACACCCTTTTGATTTGTTTTCAATCCTCTATAGTGCATATTTATTGTTGAATTTGTATGTAGAGTTTTATTGCATCAAAATTAGACTAAATAATTAAAATTAGTTTTTATTAAACTTGTATTGGCCATTAATATGGAACTTAAAAATACCCTGTTTTTATATGATGATTAAAGTTAAACGGTTGCTATTTTCTTTTGCCCTCATCCCATTACCCAACAAACCGGGTTTAATACTAAGACATACTCACAGAGAGTAAATTCAGTACGAATGTCACACTACCACGTAAGTTGCACATTATGTTTCCTTACGACAGCATACTCCTGTCTTCTTTTTATCCTTATCAAAGACGTTGTGCAATTTAAATAGTAAAGTAGATAACTCCTTTTTGTCTAAAGTGGTCGTTGGGTGTACAATTTTTTGTTTTGTCTAAAAATTTAGAAAACGTGTCGAGCAGGATGGCCAGGCCCCACTGATGATAATTTTCCGGAAGCCTTGTGACCTGGAAGTGGCTAAAATCTTCCGAAGTTCTGCATTGTGGAAAAAAAAATGATTGAAATCGCGGCCAATCGATGAATGGAATCGCTGACAGCATCGACGTAACATCCCTTTTAACTTTCCATCGTACCATCAATTAAAACTTACGGAACTTCAGCTATACACGTTACAAAGGACTGCTTCTTAACCTGTCAAACAAGTAGAAAATGCTTTTCCGGAACCAAGGCATGGATCAAGCTAAAACAGAAGCCTCCCGAGAAAGATCTTCTCTGGTTATTCTCATATAAGAAAAAATTTCTGTGAAATCTAGAAGCATAACTCAAAGAATAATAAAGGATTGGCAAAAAATCCTTGTAACGTCCTTATGATCATGAAGGCCAAGTACCTATATCATTGTTATGGCACCGAAGTCTTCTCTTGGATCTGCAGCATCTTGAAAGTCTGGCTTTGGATCTGGCAGCAAGACGGGAAACCCTGTCCTACAATAATAAAAAAAACCACTCGATTTTCTTTATTGTGAGAATGTTTTGTACGTCTCACCAAGTTTTTGTCTTCCAAACTCGACATAAATGAACTCTTAAGACTATATTGTCGGGGGCAATGTTAAAAGGGTTCCAATTAAGGTCCCCACACCACTACAAGATCCTTGAGAGCTGGGATAAGGAGAGCATAACGAACTTTACCCAGGTGGACGTTTTCATAGACGTTGTGAACGTGTGGTTTACGCTAACGTCGATTTTTTTTGATGCAATGTCACCTTTATGTTATAATGTTGATTTGCGTAAATTTTTTTAACAAAATTGATTATGAAATAAAGTAGCAGCAGCAATTCATTTTTTTATCTCAGCTTGCGAACGTTTAAATGAGCCACCCTTTATATAGCAATGGGAAGAAAGTCCTTCAAAAGACGCAAATGTTAAAGCACTCATTCCATTACATCATATTCACTAAAATGATGGTTAAATTTTTCACTTTATCAACTGACTTAGTAAAGTAAAACTTTAAATATAATTCAGTCACGGGCATAGTTTGCAATTATTCTTTATTTTGGACTAGTTGAAGTATTTATCATAGTTAGTAAATTGGATCCCTGATGGTCCATATTAATTTATGATTATGTCACTGGATTGCATCTATATATGATAATTATGTCATTCAGAAAATATTGATTTACGGGACAACAGTTGCGTTCGATAATAATGTGTCCTTAAGATCTAGGATGAGACAAGACAAACAGTCAAAATATTTGTACCACAACATCCCTAGTTGGTGGTTAGACAATGTCGTCAATCTTATGAACCGTTTCTTTATTCTTCATTTGTATGGAATTTTCCACAGCTTAACAAAATAAAATTCAAGTTAAGCAAATAAATAATTAGAATACTAATTAGGAGGTAAAAAAGACAAATCGACTGGAGATAAAAACACACAATATTAACCAAGGATCCCCCAGAAAAGATATTCTAAAATTATTAAATGATTGATTGTTTGTGGCAGTCCCGTTTTTAAAATATGTGGGACACATTGTAAAAGAGTTGGTCCTACACATTTTTTGTCGGTTTATATTAGGATTTTTTGATAAATATATATTCTTAAATTTTAGTGCGACTGTGTTGAATTTGAGTGGAAGTTTAAGTCTTCTTATTTGACAATAAAAAATTATATTTATATTTCTAATTTTACTAAAATATATCAGGGCGAAAAGTCCTCTATTTTTATCATTCACGTTCGTAATATCTTATGCTTAGGTTTTACACCGCAGATATGAGGTGAGGACTTGAACTCGAGACTTGCCACTCGACTTAGACTCAAAAACATATTTGGAAGACTTTGACTTCTCTTGTACTCAAAAGCTTCGACTCTTGTCTTGAAAGTTTCTTCAGACCTTATTGAATTTTAGACCAATTCTTAACCAATTTTGTAGTATTTTTTCACCTTTTTTCTATGTGTATGAATTAAAAACCCATCATAGCACCCTATACAATGGAATTGTAAACACTTAGAATAAATTTCCTGGAAGAAAATTATATATCTTTCATTTCCATTTTTTCACTTGGTACTTACTTTTTGAAGAATCTTTTATAAGGAAAAAGTCAATTTGAGTCAAATTTAAGTCTGACGCGATGAAAATATTAAAGGATTATGACTTGATATAGACATGTGAGCATAGACTTGAAACTTGATTTGGATTTACAGTATACAGTATAAGGACTTTTTATCAAATAGTAGTATTTATCAAATCTATCTATAATGAGTCATCTAAAGAGGGGGCACCAAAACATGAAGTAGCATTTAAATTTAATTTTATCTCGATTATTTTTAATAAGGAGGTTTCATGATACAACCTACGACATCTAAAACACAAATACACAAGTTTATTTTATCAAAAATCTCTTTAAGCGTAAAAATGTGGAGCAACAATAAAAAACGCAAAGTGTGTACGATCTCCTCTGCGCTGATATGAGTGCCAAGAAGGCGTTAAAGACATTGGCATCTCACTCCAAACTACCTACAACATCAATAAGTCAATTAAGGATAGAAATGGAGCCATACAGCCAAGAAGAACCAAAACTTCTGGGTCCCCTCCAGCCCTGACCTGAAACCCCTGCACCTAGTTATTTGGAGAATATACCTGCTGCACCTCTCATCCCCATCCCGAGCTGCCATCATGACAGCATGTTACGTATGGACATGGCCTTCCTTGTAATCTTTAATCTGTTCAGCAGTGTGTTGAGGGATTTACTGCTTGGCAATCAAGGACATATTGAATAAAAAATATATTCTAATACAGTACTTAAATATGTCACAAATTGGTGTTGAGTTGTATTTTGTTGAATTAATAAAAATCACGTTATTCGTCATTTCGTTAAGATACTACAATTTTTGGGTTCCCACTCTGTTTAGTTACTCAAATCAGGCCCTCTCAATAAAACAAAACCGTGATTTAGCACTAATGAGGAGTTCCATCATTATAGATTTTGAATCAATGCTCTTTTGTGGAGTTTCCTTTAAAGGTTTCACAATTGAAAAGAGGGAACAACACACAATATAAATACTTAATTTTTAAATGACCACAATAAATCCGCAAATCTAAATAGATTAGAGGAAAAAAGAGGGAAGAGGGGGGTTGTAGTAAGCAGTTTATGAGCTTCAAATAGATTCGATATACATAAATATTGTATGTGCTTATACACTCTTTTATAAGAAATTTAATCTTTTATTTTGAGAATGGCTCAAAGAGTGTAAATATATAAATATAGATGATGACTTTAAATCCTCACCCCACCATTGTTGTTAATCTAAGCAAATAAATATATTACAATGTATTGTGTAAACTTGACCCATTACTTAATCATAGAACGACCAAAATTCACATTCAATTGACCCATAATCTTTCACGCAATGTTACACACATATACAAAGTACAGCAACATAATTTCATTTAATTTTTTTAAATGTTCCTTTAATTGGAACATTTGGAGTTCCACTTATCAAGTATAAGTAAATAATTATTCCTTCTGACCTCGGAATTGTATTTGAAGTCCATTTATATAGAGTATAAGTTTTTTAATGTTCCTTTAATTGGTCAAACGGAGTTGCAGGATAGGCGTGGGTTTAACCTAGTGTTGTGATTCTACAGTGAGGAACGTATATTTGCTGTCGAAAGTAAATATTACTAATGAATGACTTAATTCTATACGCCTGTATGTCGTCACATCCTATTTTTCGAGGAAAAAAATCAAAAATTTAGTTTCAAAATATTGAATTTTTTGATTTTTTTTTAAATTCACAACTATTGACAAACATGAACTGTCCACACCCTAATATTCATGTTTCAAGATGTTTTTTTAAAATTTACATTTAAAATTTAATTTAGGGCGTAAAGGGTTAGCAGAATATATTATCAAACTAAATTAGTTTAAATTTAGGTCATAATTTTTTATTGGTACGATTTACGAATATCCATTAATTGCTTCCCTTTTGAAAACATCAAAAACCGATTTCATCAATTCATTTTCAAAATTTGAAATTTGCTAAAAATTTAGAAGGAACATAACGCAACGAATGATTATGCTAGATAACTAAAATTAGATCCATCATATCTTTCTTTTTTCAAATATTCATAATTTGGTCAATTGGTTCAAATAAGATAATTGTAAGCGGTTTTATTTTGAAAGAAAAACAAACAAAAAACCATTAATAAGACCTTGTGCAAATTCGGCAAAATCTAATTATTTAATGGTCTAATCATCCACAGATATTAAGTAAGTAATGTTAGATATAAAAAAAGGAAATTTTTTATAAAATATATATATCCCTGTAAAATCTCGAAATGGAAATTTATTCATAGGGACACACACAAAAGACAAAATCACTTGGTATTAATATAAGAAAGTTTGGTTTATTCAATTTATGGACAACGGGAGACGTCACCTATTTAAAACAACTATGTAAAAGCTAAACATTAAGCTTTTACTATGATTATCAAAAAGATTTATAAAACTTATTTTATTGATTATGTTGGAAAAAAAGTTATTTTGCTGCACCTTGTATAAACACTTTTTTGCACATTCAGTGTGTAAATAAAATTGTGATTTTGCATAAATAAAGTTATACGCACTTTGTAAAAGAAATTCTAGTGCTTTGACGATATCAATGTTTATGTAACGGTACCAGTACCAAAATAGGATTAGGTACTTTTTCGAATAAAAAAATATACAGAAAATGTTATAAAAACATGCACTTCAAAAAACAATAGGAGGATTTTTGTTTGGAGTGGGAAATAAGTTACTTTTTTTCTTTTTGAGATAATAGACAACTTATATTCTTGCTTTTTTTTATACAAAACAATTTTGTTTGAAGTTGGGGGGGGGGAGATTGAATTTTTGAGGGATTACAACATCTATAGGGCATTTTTATAATAATGTATTGGCGCTGCAAGTACTGGTTCAATTATCAATTTAGTATTAAATCCCTGATCCATGATGGCATCAGTAGACTTAACGACACTATAAATGTTTATGGATACAAACAACATTTTTGTCAGAAAACGAATCAATAAATCTTAAAATGACGGCGAGCTTCCTTCTTTAAATCAATTTCCTAGAATTACATGGAAATATTCTTCACGTTTTTAAGTTGCAATAAACTTTATGACTTTCCCTTCAAAGTCATTGAAAGGTATTTGGTCTTCATAGAAGAGTCACTTGAGTAAATAAACTTGTAACCAATAGAAAGAATGCACTTCTAGCTCAAAGTAAAATTATGGCAATTGACTGATTAATTCATTTACATACGTACGATATCTGGATTAAAGTTTAGTTTTCATAAGCAAATCCGGTCCGAAAATCGAATTTGGATTAAATATCCTTGCAATGTGTCATGTTTTTTTGTTTGGCTAGAAACGGTTAACTAGTTAAATATGATTTATAGGTTTTTTCTCTTCCATAATAAAGCTGACGAAGTCAATATGTGAGGTTAAATCAGGCTTGAATAACTAATGTATCTCGTTGGACCAAATATCTTGAGCATTATTTATTTGGCTTGATCCATATCCTCATGTAAATAAATGATTGTATTAGTGCTTATAGTTCGTGAGATTGGTATTAGTCACAAAAACCAATTTTTGGAACTCTTCATCTCGACTGGTCTCAACCTTTCATTCAACATTCATTCAATTTTTTGTTTGCACACATATTTTGATATATAAACTGACGTAGTTTTATTAAGATAAGTCGATTATTCGGAAAAAAGAAGCATTTAAATTTATTTATCATGCTCTTGAAACCAGTTTCATGAGTAATTATTGTGGATTACCAAAAAATCATTCCCACGAATGACTTATTATCTGAAGCTTCATTTTCCTTTCATTTTCTAGGAATAATAGACAAATAAATATCTAGTTACTCTAGATCAATGGAAAAGTGTGCGGCGCTCTTAAAACTCTTTAAACCAAAATATTGCATTAACAATGCAAATTAATTCAGCAATGTATATTTTAATAAATTACGGAAAGAATCATCAAAAATTAGAAACAAAAAAAGAAATAATTTCATTTAGTGAATTAAGCAAACTTTGGAGTTTTTTTCTAAATCAAAAGAAAATCTCAATTACAACAGTAAAATTTATGATTGAGTGAATTCCATCTAGGATGACCTTTAGCTCTGATAACTACCATAAAACGTCTTTCATATCCTCTTATTCAGCCTTACCACATATTTACTTGAATATTTTTCAACTTTTCGGAGCAGATATCAATTAATTTCTTTTCATTTGAGGGATTTCTGCAATGAACTCTAGACTTCACGGCATTGAGATACGTACATCGATGATCCATAGATTTGATTAATGTTTATCGTAACTTCTTTAAATCCTTCATTTAAAATTATACATCACTGTTTATGTTGGTACTTGTACAGTTTGCTTATAGAAGTTACAACTATTACAAAATTTGTCACATGTACACAACATACACTGTGGTCATAACCAAAATCAATATAAGCATAAAACATTGAGCTTGAAAATGTAAATGTTTGAAATTGTTACCTAGGTTTTATGATTTTATTTAGAAAATTTGCAGGTAATTTTTTTCATATTTTGTTTTGATTTTAGTCATGGAACAAAAAAAACTCCAGAATGACATCCTAATTTTGCTCGACTCAGGAATAAAGCCCAACAACGTTGACAACAAGTTGGGATACTCCAGCAATAATGTGTATGCTGTTAAGAACAGATATGATACATCTGGGTCAACTTTAGGGCATAAAGTCTAAAGTTTGGGTTGAGTCTAATTTATGTTATTTTTGGCCTGCATCCATGTGTGGCCCCAACATCACCAAATTTTAGTAATTAGATTACAGCATATGAAGCGTTATTGAGAAGAAAACCTCTCGAACCTCCCAAACGAATGTGGATAATCTGAAGGCTTCCATCATTCCAGCCTGGGACAAAAAGGATTAGGCCTACATCAGGAAGACTCCCCATATCTTTAGTACTGGTTTTGTGGCTCTTGTGGAAGGTAACGGGAATCATATTGAATAAATTAAAACCATTTGATATGATGATTTTATAAATATAATTTCAATTTCTATCTCTTAATGGTCTTGAGATATATAATCAAACATTGTTATACTAATATTTGTTCAAATTTTGGTTATGCATCTTATATGTATATGGGCAATTAGCTTGGTCCATTAACAATTCCTGGAATTCTTTACTAAAAAGTTTGTTTTTTGGTGTTGCAGGGGTTTAAGTTAGTATGTTGTTCCTTCATGCTCCTCACAAAAAAAATTAATCAGATTCCGTTCTGGCAAAATGAAGTGGTCAAAATTGTATTGAAGTTGTTTGATATAATTTTTTTTCTGTTACCTCAAAATCACCTTTACAGGTTCAAATCCCCCTCCCCTTCCCCTAAGCTTGCGAAAAAACGTCAAACTGAGTCATGGACTTCGAACAATTGTTATGTTGTTGCTCCTGGCGGGGATTCCAAGGAAGGCTTCGCACCTTTTCCAAACATAATGGTGAAAGAATTTGTCAATTGATTCAATTTTATTATTGCTGCTGCAAGTTTGAACAACCTATCAAATAAAAAATAAATCACCTCCCTAAATGCACGTGTTTGTCCAAGATAACGCCCAAAAATGGTGGCATTGATAGCTTGCGCACCCTGTATATAACATATATATATATATAATTAGAGATTACTTTACATGACGTAGTCAATTTATTAATAATGAAGAATAATTAATTTACGTCAATTCACACCTCTAGCTAAAAAGAAAAGTAATAAATAAACTACCTTTCTAGGCATTATCTATTTACATACATAATAATAAGTGTAATAATAATCATATTACATATAGGATCCATAATAAGACGAAACAATTATAAATACATTTATGTATGAGAATAAAATGAAAAGATTTATTCGTTTAATTTCATTTCATACCATTCCATGATGGTTGTATGTATGTAAATACAATAATATACTCACACATATGTACAATATGTATGTATAATTTATACATTTATATGAAATGGTTATACACAGAGATATATACATATTTTAGACTGGCTCTTAAAAGTGGTTTTCTCAAAATGTATCGAGGGTAAGGGAACTAGGAGCGTCGACAGGGAGTGAGCATCGGGCTATTACCAAGAATTTGTGGTTTAAGCAAGGGGTCGGGTAACTTTTTTTTTTGTTACTCAAAAAGAACTTGTAGTAAAACTCGTTTTTGTACTTTTTATGAAAAAAAAAATCCCCAAATTATAATTTTTTGGAAAAAAATATCAATAATCCATAGCTATTCACAAAAATTGAACTTTTATCCTTAATTTCCCCTATAATTTTTTCATCCTGACCCAAAAAAATTCTAGTAAAAACCAAAAATTCTTACAGCCCACCCCCTGCAGACACCCCTGTCTTGGGATTTAGTTTATTCCATTTAAGACTAGGAAGTAGTACTCACATTTATACCAAAATGCCCATAATTACCCCATTTGGGGAAAATTACCTCTGTTCTCAGACCACTGGTCTAAACCAAGGAAAATTCATTGATTTGGAAGAAAAGTTTGAATGAAGAATACGGAATCGCCGTATCTCATGTACAAATTGCTCATGAGAAGTTATTCTCATAAACTTATTGTGAGTAGGTTCGCGCCTAGGCAATTCCTACAGAACGAACTATACTTTGTATATATATGGACTTCATCAAAAGATTCCAAGGTTAAATAGAGTAAATGTAATACTATAATGATAATTCATACTTAATCAGTGTAACTCCATCTCACCAATTAAAGGAACATTAAAAAAAATATTATTTTCAAAGAAAAGTTTGAATTGGGAATTTGATTTTAGGATCTCTTATTTATTTAAACATAGTTTATTTGATCAAATTATTGGGGGAGGGGTTAGCACACAATTTTAATCATTCAAAGTTTTCCAAAAAATTAAAAAAACAAGACTCACCAAAACATAATCCTGCAGACACCCCTACCCTTTGGTACAAAAGATAAAACATTGATAAAGTTTGAGCCATAAAGGTCCACGTTTAGAAGATTCGTAGATAGCCATTACAAACAGTGGTGTCAAAATGTATATTTAAATGGAAGGGTGAAATTATATAAGAGTGACGTCTTCTATTACATATGCAGGATGTTTTTTGGAGGAAGGTTTTTTTTTACTATTTTGTCCAAATAGTTTTTGGTCTTTCTTATAAATGCCAAATTCGACAAACTTTTTTAACAATGTTGAAGTTAAATTTTTTTAGAAGGGACTATATTTGGAGAAACGCCAATTTTAAAATAAAAGTAATTGATTAATTTTCTTTAGAAAATTATAACATTTAAATTTTTAGACTAGAAGATTTTGTATTTTACTTGGATAACTATAAAAATTATGCATAAGTGGGTGGTGGATGGGCCTAAAGGTTCTAGCGCCACTGTCTTGAAGTTTTACTTTATTAAAAAAGGCATTTCCATTAATAGTAAGATCTTGCGCTAAAAAGAATGGATAACCAAAAAATACGTGTATTAAACGCAGTACAGCGGTATAATATTTATCTTTTTTTTTAAACAAGAAATATTCATTTTAAGAGACAGTTATATCTAAAAATTTGAAAGATCTAGTTCCTCTATTTGTACTATGTAAATGTTACTTATTCATAAAAAATATGAAATTTTAAAATTTCAAAGGCTATGTGTGTAAATTCTACGCATTGATGAGTTAATAAAGCAATGTGTGTTTATTTGTTTATCGACGCCTCATTTTTGAATGTGTGCTTAATACCTTTGAACTGGGTGACTTCGAAGAAATATCAGTGTAGCAGTAACGAGTGTGTATAGCAAAAGCTCCGCACATACAGTTGAAAAATTAAAGAAAAGAGTGAACATATTATTTATACTATTAAAGCAAAATTTGTCTGTCTTTTTGTCTGTTTGTTGACGCTTAACAACATTGCCAGGAGGGGGGTACTACCACTAATGAAATACATAAAGAATAAAAAATATATTTCTTTTAATTTTTTTTTGTCTAAATAATCAATTTAGGAGAAAGTCAAGAACAATTTTTTTAAAGATTGATAGTTTATGGGAAATAGTTATATATTATAAATTGCTTTAATGAACGTACATTGATTATTTTAAGGTAAGAACTCTTAAACTAACTCACATCAAAGGATATTTTCAAATTTTAAACATTGATTTACATGCTTCAAACTGTATGACTCAACAATTTTTATTAAAAGGCACATTTTGGAATTAAGTTCTCTAGTGTTGCTGGAACTAAAGGGGTTATACATATTGTCAAAGCAAAATTTGTATCTCATTTTGACTGTTTGTCAACACTTAATAACGCCTATCACTACCAGGGGTACTTCAACATGTTATATTAATACATGATGAAAAATGTACGCGCTATACGCAGTACAGAAATACGTTATTTATCACCTTTTTTTTTGCAGACATTTTAAGAGAAAGTTTTTAAAAATTTGGAAATATTGTTTATTCATTTAGTTATTGATTCCAAATTGCTTTATTTCAATTTATATTTACTATCTTTATGACAAATGATGTTTGTTGTAAAAACAACATGAAATTTACAACTTCAATGGGTTGCGCATTACACAAATTCTAAACTAGTGAGTTTCGACCCACTTTGGAGTAGAAACACCAATGCTTAACTGATTTTGAGGCGAAAATATACAACCTGGTGAAAAGCATATTATGACAGTTCCCCAAGTGACTCAACACAACGTTTGAGGAAGTATTGAATATGTTTGGTGTATATTTTGTGTTGGGCATGCCTCTGCTGTCGGTCCTTTCATTAGTTTTGCCAAATTAGCCGATTTTTGGCTTATTTGGCCACATTTGGTAGCATCTGGGAGATTTTTTCTTCTTTTAATTGTTAGATTTATTTTTCAGAAAAGTAAGAATACCGTGTCAATGTTGGTCAAGGCTACTGTGAGGATGTCAAAGAGGTATGAGGAGTGGCCATTCTTGACTGAAAAGCATCCATAATTCCGAATGAAGCGTTGCAGTAGTCTTCTTAATGACTTCCAACAATATGGAGACCGGTTGATTTTCTTCTCCGATGAAGAATTTATAGAATGTATAGTTACTTCACGAATAAATAATATACCATTCATAATTGCAATATATGGGAGTTTTTTGTACAAAAAAATGAATTTATTAACATATATACAAGATATTTTAAGAATAGAGGTTGTTTCCGTAATTTTTGTTCTTAAACGACTCTCTTATAAAGTTGGAAACCACTGCTCTAAACAACTGCCTATACTTGTGAACGGAACGTAAAATTGAACAGGGTTCCAATCAATGATGGATCTTATTGAATATGAAAGTTTCTATAACTCCACCTTAACTCGAACCTGTGAAATTGACCAGTTCAATCATTCTGAATCTTGGGCCCGATGCTCATCCTTTGGGCGTGAATGCAATCAAATGGTTCACTAAAAACAATACATTATGCTCTGTTATGTTCCTAAGTCCTCAATATAGTCCTGCTGGAACACATAGTTTCCCTCTGGGTAGCTGAATTTCACCCAGGGAAAGACCACCTCCTTGGCGATGTCCTGGTACACATTCACCCCGATTTTCAGGCATCTTCCTGTCTAATGCCACGATTCCCAGCATAATTGCAGAGGCTGAGAACTTAGTTTGGTTGACCGGCGGAATCTCATCGACCACATAGACAAGGTAACATTTGTTCTGGAAGTTTCTCGACTAGTCCACGGTCCAGTTTTTCTTGTCTTGTTGCTGTACTGGGCACAAATCAAATCGGCTATACTTTGAATTTTGGCCTCTAACTCAACAATGAATAAACTGATTTTAGTCAGTTGTAGCTTATTTGAACGCTAATATTCAACGAGTTATTGTGTTTGAAAATCTTGAAAGTTAGCTCTCAAATGAGGCCTCTATGACACTATCAAAGTGGAAGTTGCGATTTACTGTTTTATAGTGTATATGGTACTACCTTATGATTGGATCCCGGAATGGAACAAAAATAATGGCTGAACGCTGAACGATTATATATGCTTTTTTTTTTTAACGGAACGGCAAAATAGCTGAACACTTACAAGTCTGCATTTACCAATATGTCTTCCTATCCTTTCGTTTAAACCATTTTCGAAGCCATTCTACTACTGTACATGTATGTACATTTATATTTTATTTTAAAGCTATTTTAATGTTCCAAATGGTTCATACATACATATGTATGGAGAAAAAGAGATATACATATGTCTGTACGAGTAGAATGTACATACTCTATGTAACATTCTACATATTTATGCATAATATGAACGTATACATGAATATATTCTCCTCTTCTCTACTACTTCTTCTTCTTTATAGAAATATACATACATAAAAGTATAGCACTTGGTGTTGTGGTGCTCCACATACCTTTGTTCAAACTCAAATTCTACCTAACAAAGAACCTCTGCCAAAAGTTATTTTGATGGACGTTGTGTTTTTTTTGTCAGATTTATTTTCGAATATAAAATTGGGTTTAAAAATTCAGCGCTATAAAAATAGTGTATGAAGATATAGACTATTCAAAGTTAACCCTACTTGTTCGTGTTTTATTTTTACGTCAGGTGAGTTAATTGAATTGATTAAATGAAAGAATTAACTCCCTATCGCGATGATTAACTTGTTAATACTGTGACTGTCTATTCTTTTACAACTCTTCTCTTTCCCAGTATATTCTTTAATACTCTTTTGTTAACATCTGAAACTTATCTGAAAATAATTTCCAACTTATTGCCACTACATATTTCCTTTTCTATGACCTAAAGAACAAAGTTTTAATGCGAGTGAATATCCTTTTTTAATAATATTAAGGAACATAGTGAACTATTGGATGCCAAAATGGAACCAATAAATAAAAAGACTCCAACCTTCTTGTCGATCAAAAATATATCCCTCTAATCCCTATTTTTATTAAAACATATATTAGACCCTAATATGTAATTACATACATATACAATCTTATGGAAATACTCTAATCAATAAATTATCTATTACAATGGAAATAATAAAATGTCTCTATATAACTATCTTACTTTTATCGTCCCTAATCGATCCCCTCCAAAAATTGTACTAACCTGGCTTGTCAGTGTATATTACTTTGATTTAACACAACTATAATTTTCATATTCAATGCAGGTATTAAGTCTTTTTTATTCTTAAAGTCATTTGATGAAGTTTCATTCAGACTCATTGAAAAATTGTCTCTATAATTTATAAATTGTAAAATTCGTTGGCTATATATAATACGATATGGGCTTCCCTTCAATTATGATGCAATTTATAAACTCAGTAGAAATTCTCAACAATGAATGAATAGATACCAAAAAGGGGGTCACTGCTAAACAGGGTTGGCTGATTTAAAATAATTTGATATAAATAATTTGCTTTCTTTTTTTTTTAATCATGGATTTCATTCAACTTTTATGTATATTTTCACTAGAATACAAATGGATCATTATTATATTTAATATACAATTTATGTTCGAGAAATGTAGAACACAAAATGGATTTACAAAAGTATTTTTGCTGTTTTGCAAAAAAAACTATATTTAACCTAATTTTCTATCGACAAATAAATTGTAGAAAATACATATTTTCAAAATACTAAATAAAATGCTTCTTTGTTGATTTTTATAACAAATGAGTTCTTTATTTTCTTATATATATTCTATTTTCACAATTATTTTATTCTACAAATCATGCTTTCTATTAATATGAGGTTCGATAAACATTTATTCATATAAACTATTAACACTTCCGATTCTACTCCATAGTTTTAATGAATGCTTTTATTTTGGTTCATAATTTTAAAAAGTATGACGAGCTTTACTGCTTTTTTTAGTACTCAGACGGTTCCTCAATTTTAAATGGACAAGCTCATAGGAGGAAAAAACTATTTCAACCCCCAATGAAGATACAACAGTTGTTAGAAGTAAAGGTATTATCAACATAATATCGCTTTCCAACGGACCTGCATGAGAATCCCACCACTTTTGGCAGCCAGGTTATTAATTACTGATTCAGAAAACTTTAACTCTTGAAAAGGCAGTGAACTTATTTGAAACTTTATTTTAATACAAACAAGTTTGCTGTATTATTCATTAGTAAACTCCATGGCGCTATTTGTTTCATTCATTAAGCAGTTTCCCTTGAAGTTTTATATAGGTCATATTGGCTTGCATATGAGGTCTTGTAATAAATTGTTCATACCTTTTTTTTTTGAAACATTTTTTCAGATTCAACACTTCCTACAGGACAAGTAAAATCATATTTAGTTATGTTATTGAATTTTGAACCAAAAGTAGAAGATATATTGGATTTATGAATGACTTAAGATTTTGTAAACCTTTTTTTCATTCGTTATTTTTTTGACAATTTAAATTAATCAAAATATTTAAAGAAATCAACACACAAGTGAGATACATAATTTATACGTAAATATATATTAAAATTGAGTTGTAAATTTGGTATTATGTACATAAATGAATTGAAGTCTAAATTCGATTTTTTTTAATTCTTTCACTCAGTTTATATTGAATTTAGTAACTCCTCCACTCTGCAATATTATTTTATAAGTTTATTTAAAACAAATCTTCTCACCATTATATGTACTTATTTTCATTTAACCGTTATTTTTGTTAGTTACTTTAAACAATTAAGTTTTTATTTGAATATAGAAATTCCTTACACCTTGATCCTATCTTATTAGGACCTTTGATTATTTTGATTATGAAAAGTCATAAGAAAGTGTGAAATTTCCAATTTATTTTTTCACTTCATGTGACCCAATATTACATAAACATAATATGTCGGTTAAATATGAGCTTTATATTCAAATTTATGGGACAGTTTTACAGACAGAATTAAATAATCCTCATCTAATGTTTCCTGAATGAGACTCTTATTGACTCACATATATTATTTCAAATGGCTGTTCGATTCAAATCATTTGTGATTATTTGTAAAGAGGAATTTTTTGGGAATGTTAATTGCAACTTGCGTCGCTAATAAAGGATTAATAAGAATAATTCATTTAAAGAAACTGAAGATAATGGGTCGAGATTTTTTGTTTACATTTGTATTGACTGGTTTAATTTACCAAAAATAGTACGATTTGATATACCAGTACAATTGTGGTGCAACACTAAAGACGTAATTTAAACAATAATGTGGTAAAATGGTAATGTAAACATCATAGTACTAATACATTATTTTTTAAATATGGGCTTGTTCATAGGGTAACTTAGAAAAAAGCATGGAAATTGTCAAAAAATATCAAAAATTTATTCACTTGCCCCCTTCTCTCCCCACACCCCCTACCCAATTTTTTGAACGTCTCTGTAAAAAACTGCAAGTCCAAGTCCTCAAATATTTTGATCAAGTCCAATATGACTCATTGAATATTTCAATAAGTTATTTTGAAGTCTGCAGAAAATATAAGATTATTCCAAATTAAGAATCCATTCTTTAATGTTGAGATTAAAAAAAAAAAATATTTTTATTATTGATTGTGGAACAAACTTAACAGTATTAGTAACAGCTAAATATAACATCATAAAACAAATTTTGTTTTGAGAAAAGTACATTATAATTGATATATAGTTTATTATTTAAAGCAAACAAGTAAAGATCTGACACAAAGGCGAGCTCAGTCAAACTGTCACCCTCTAGTACGGCATTCTCTCTTAGCATGTCTGACATATATCGGCTTGAGTCTAAGTAGAGGTTCAAGTCTCGAATCCAAGTCCTAGGTGCGTTTGTAGGATTATATATTTTTTCGGAGGGAGGGGCTTGGATTTTCGAACTGTTTTCTAAAAAATTTAAAAATTATTTTTTTTGGAAAATAAAAAATAAAAAAAATAATTTACAAGTTTAAACTTTTTGTAAAAATTAAAAAAATCCACAGCCATTCACAAAGAATTAATTTTTTTATTTTTTTATATAAAATTTCTCAAAAATTTACATAAATATTAACTTTTTGGATAATAATTTCAAAAATTCATAGGTGTTGACAAAAAATTAAATATAAAATTTTAGAAAAAAAATTCAAAAGTCTATAGCTGTTCAGTGTAAATTAATTTATTTTTTTAAATTTGAAAAATTAAATTTTAACTTTTCCAATAAAAAACAAAAATCCCTTCATTGGGGTGGAGCATACAACCCCTTCAGCCGACCTCCTGAAGACACCCCTGAGTCCCTACTTCCGGCACTAATACAAGATACTCCAAATTCATTTTATTTTAAATTTTGCCTGTGTGACTCAATTAATGGAGTGAGTTTCAAACCATTTGCAAAAATTTCTTTACAAAGACTGTTTTTAATTTAGTTCATCCGTTGAAAAAAAAAAAAAATTAAGTTACACCCACATGCAGGAATTATTTTTTGTCCTAATAGTTCTTCATTATTAGAATTATAAATTATAAGCATATTCAAGCGTGTATTTTTTTTTGTGTTTCTCAATATGTACAGTGTTTTTTGAAGATTTTATTGTTATTTTCTAACTCCTAAACATCGATATTGGAGGAAATCATGACTATGACCTTGCTTATTATTGAGTGTATTTTTTCTTCTCGTACTGGGTCGTTACGCATCCAATAAAACATCGTGACAGATTAGCTGCTCTCCGCCAAAACATTCCTTGTATAACCATGATATTTTTTTATGCATACCGAAATGGCTTAGAATTTACAACTCTATAATCATTTGGGTATAAATGAAAATAAAATAAGGGATTGGTGGCTTAGATAATTGAAGTATTGGTGAAGATGTTTCCATACATATATTTTCAATAAGCAAAAAATAATTAGTCATTATGGAAGAAATATTTATCATTTATTATAGGTATCTATATTTTACTGACACACACTTTACTAATGGTCTTTTTGCTATAATGTTCATGTAATTGTAGTGTCATCATACATGTGCTCCAAACCTCTTTTAAAAGGATATTCATAATTAGTGTTGGATATGAGTTAGTTATAACTATTAAATTTGAATAATTGAATATTGAATCAAATCGAGTTCAAATTTTTGAGCATTGTACCAATTAGAGTTTGCGTAAAGGCATAAGCCCGTAGAGTATCATGATTTTCATATTGATTAAATAAATAGATTATAAATATTCCAAATTATAAGCTTTTTTAGTAATTAACTTTGTTATTGTTTGTTTAAGTGATCAACATATGATTAAAATAATGAAACTGCGATTATTTAAAGGAGTACTGGTAATATTTTTCTGGCTTCAACAATTAAGTAAGTTTCACTACCTCAATAAGGCGGTCAATTATGAATTAAATGATTGAAGTCATTTTAGAAAATAATTATTGGTATAATAGGGAATTATTACCAAAAGTATAATATCATAACAAACCATAAATTAAAATAATTTACAGTGTTGAGCAGTAAAATGTAGACTGTTAGTAAATGTTAATTTTCTCATTAAGATTGTAAGGTTTACTAATTATTTTTTGACATTTTGTACATAAAAAAACTATCTCATTATCATGAGTGAGAAAAAAAGACAAAAGGCAGTGCATCTCACATTTACTAAATACTGAAGTTGAGGGGGGAAGGATTATTGTAGGTTGCCAATTCGTATAGTTATTAACATCTCAGCTGCATGATCACTAGATATTATATTTTTTCTCATTTATATAATTTCCCCAGAAGTAAAAAATACCCTCTCACTCGGCACTCAAGTTGCTTGAATGGATAAGTATTTCATGCCTTACTCAAACAATGTTGAAAGTATACTTTTTCCTTTATTGTTCGGCCACTTACGTGGATCTTGTGATCGTTCAATGTAGCATGGTAGTTGTATAAATTGATTTAATTCATTTTTTGTAATATTTAACTTTAATGACTTTATGTGAAGAGTGGACATCAAAGATTCAGCGTAGAATTTTTAAAAATATCCAAGACTAAAAAGTTACTAATCTCGTGTGATAAATAGGAAGATTTAATTACTAAATAACACGGAATATTAATAGATTTTTTCCATTTTGAGTAACAAAATGTATAATTTGTTTTTATTACATACTACTTCGGCTAACAAAGTTGAATGGAGGTTATGTTTTTGCCTATAATTGTTTGTATGTTGGTCACCAGGATAACGGCAAAAGTTACAAATCGAGTAAGATTTAACTTGGTAAGAAGATTATATATGGTCAGAGTCAGAAACCATTAAATTTTAAGAAGTCAAGGTAGCACAAAACGATAAAAATACTTCATGCCGAAGGTTTGCACTCTACAGAGTAACCATTAACCATCTAGTTAACTGTTTATTTCTAAACCAGTATTTTTTCTTCTTTCAAATATATTAAAGACATACATTGGAAAAAATCTACAACTGAGAATTGTAAGCCAATCAGATAAGAGAAATAACTATATTTATGATACGGATGGCCCCTCTTTCTTTCTTAAAATTATTTAATTGAATATCTACTTGAATATTTCAAATAGTTTTAATCACTCGATTTATAGTTTAGTCAAGTTTATCAAATAATATTTTGGGCTTATTTTTGAAAATTGTTGACCATAGTGTAGTGAAGTTTTTTCAGGACCTTGTACTAAATAGTCTCTATATAATAATAAAAGTACTAATTAAATAGTTGTCCGATTCTTACTAACTTTTTTGACGTCTTATTATGGTCTAATGGAATATAAAAATAGGTAAGGAATGGGAAGGGAATAAAACCATTAAATGACTCCAAAAGCTGGGAGTGAATAATTTATGAATAAAGCTTGACGTTTCTTTCTCTTATGACTATTTTTTTCCTTCTCTTTTTCTCCTATTACTAGTAGGACATACCAACATATTATATATAATTAATTATTAATAAAAATTAGTACAGCAGTTTTCTAATAACTCACTTTTGTATTTTTTGTGTGTGTTTTTTTCTACCATAAATTTAATTTTTAGATATTTTTTTTAAACAATAATTTTATTCCAATCACGGCTGTCCATTATTTAACAAGAAAAAAACGAAAAAAGAATGATAACTATAAAACCAAAAAATACAATTGACTATTTATTGGTCAATACTAAGGGCTAATGTTGTTCACTATACCGATAATATGTTCATAGTTGAAAATAATAAGGTATGTATTTATTTAAAAAAATTGAAGAATGTTTTTGAAAAAAACAGCTTAGCCTGCTTTTGTTGCGATCTGACAGGGGAAAGAAATAAACAAAAACCCACTCCATATCTAGCAATGATATAGACAAGAGTTACTCTGATGTCGATTCTCATATCTAAACGCAAGTCCGACAAGGACTTACAATATAACTCTGCCAGAAATTCTTAGTGTTACCCTTCATCTTTCATAGACTTGTGATTACTTTGAACTTATTTTAAAAGAATAATGAACAGCTCACGTAAATAATAAAAAAAACCTTTTTCAGTTTGCAACTACAAAAAGACTCTTAGATTATCATATTTTTTCATCTATGACCATAGTAGTACTCGGATACAGACTCATTTCAAACGGTACTATACTAGCTTCTTATTGAAGCCAGGAAATGTAACATACCTACAGCATAAAATGATTTACTACTTGATGGTGTGTGTAACTTTCGAAATTTCAAATTTCAAATAACAAATTTATCTTTTATAAATAAAGCAAGAATGGAAATTGTATTTTATCTTCCAGAAAAAGTTATAAAACTTACAAGACAGTCATCACAACATACACAAATTTTATGGGCGTCCCTAGAAAATGCTATCTATATACAAAACTAAAATATATATATTATATCAAACTAAATTCTTATTTGTAAATTATATTATCAGCGTAATATCAATTGCAAAATTTTCAATAAAATAACATCCCTGGACTCATAGACGTAAGAGGTTTGAATTTTTTAGGTGGGCATATAATGATGTCTGAAGATTTGGACTTTTGTGGGAAAAAAAGATTGAATATTGCTAGTTTAGCCTAAAATAGGAAGTGGGCAATTGTCCTTGCTACTCCCACCTTTATCCTTATACTACATACTTATTGATTTTTAATTCCTATTTTGAGCAGTCTTACACTTTCTTATAAATTCCTGATATGTTTAGTAATTTGTGGGCCAAGTCGAATTTCCCACTTAAAATAAAAGTCGCATTAAAAATAAGGAATAACCGAACTCACTTTATTTTTATTTTGCAAAAACAAGATCAAAAATACAGGTTAGGAAAATTCAAAATACCTAAATAAAATGTTACTGATTTTTTATATATGTAAAAATATATACACAGCTCTAAAACCCTTTATAACAATCACTGATTTATCAAAAATAAATTTAGGTTGTTAATTTTTTTTTCTTTTTGTCACAATTTGACATTAATTATTTTCATTGTTGTCTTTTTTTTTAAAATCTGGCTGTCATTAGACTTAAATGAAAGTCAAATTAAAAATAATAAAGAAAAATATATAAGCTTTAAAAAAAAAAAAAAAAAAAAAAAAAAAAAAAAAAAAAAAGATTAAATATGGAGATATTATGTACTACTTTCGATATCCATAAATTATGTTAATATCAAAAAATCAACGCAACCCTACAAGCTTAAACTGTGACAAATCGTTTATTCATCAAAACATTAATGAATGATGTCAAAATAGTTTTTTTTGTCACAATTTAAAATTAAAAACTTTCTTTGTTGTCATTTTTTTAAATCTGTCTTTCATTCGACTGAAATAAAAGTCAATTTAAAAATAAGGAAAGACTAAAATCAGCTTATTTGTATTTACAAAAACAAGATACAAAAAAAGATATATAAAAAATTCTGAATATTTTAGATAGTCTTAACTATTATGAGTAGAAAATATTAACATAACTCATACACCCTAAACCCATTACTTGATGTTTTTTGTCAAAACATAAATGTATGTTATCAATTTTTTTATTAGTTAGAATTTAAAATAAACAATGTTCATTGTTTTTTTTAAATTTTTATTTCATTCGACTACAACAAAAGTCATATTCAAAATAAGGAAAGACAAAAGTCATTTAATTTGTATTTTGCAAAAACAGGATCCAAAATACAGAAATAAAATAAAAACTAAACATTTTTAATATTCTTATTTTTTATTAGTGGAAAAATATTAACATCTTATTTTGTCCAAACTTGAATTTATGTTCTCAAAGTTGTGTGCTTTTTTTTCAATTTGATTGTTTATTTATTTGTAGTTCATTTGACTTGAAGTAAAAGTCAAATTACAAATTAGGGAAGATTAAACTTAGTGAAAATTAACTTTGGAGTAAAACTACCAAAAAATTCTTCTGTTTTTGTATGTATCTGTACGTAATTACCTCATACTTTATTATTATTTTTTTTATATTATCTTTTATGTATATATATATATTTATTAATATGAAGGAACCGAATAAAAAAAATATTTTAGTTGGAATTAGAATAAAAATCACAATTTTTTCAATATACAAAAATCTATTTCTTGGGAGCCTTTTCAATTGTAATTGATAATAATAACTATCAATACAAAAAATACATAATCTGACAATTAAATGTTTTAATTTTCTTTTAAAGGAAACTATGATACAGTTGTGTTTGTAGTTTCCTCACGATTTCCTATTCAATCCTGCTCAATTTGAAATTAACAATTTTCATTTTTTTAAACTTTAATTAGTCAACATGAATTTTTAGAACTCCATATTGTAATAAAGGTATCCTTAATTCCTTTTTAAGTAACTTTTTTACCCTGCAACATTTTTTAGTGTATTCCTAAACGTTGAGTCACTAACAAGAAAAAATGATATTTTGTACTCAAAATTCGTTAACAAAATGAATATGCTTAGATACCAAACTCAATATGTTAAGCCTAACTTCTAAAACATTGCTTTGAGCTCATACAACTATGTACCATAATTTTTACAAAATGTTATAAACTTTAATCGTGTAATTTGAATTTATTTTAACATTGTATAGTTTAACAAATCTGGTTTATTTTTTAGAAAAACCTTTTATTCCAGTTCTGTGTTAAAAGCAGGATATTTACTACCGGAGTGTTGAATTTGTCTATTTTAGTTTTTAAATATGTCTTTTTCATTTTTTAGGTATTTCTATTGGATTTTTAAATTTGTCTTTCTCCTTCTTTAAATTAATCTTTTTCATTTTTTAAATTTGTCTTTTCCATTTTTTAACTTTGTTTTTTTTCTTTTTCTTTAATTTTTTTTTTTTTCATTTCTTAAATTTTTTTAAAAATTGTCAAACTTTTGTAAAAAACCCATCCTATCTTGAAGTAAGACAAATCCTAGTAAGGAGGCCTTTGTCTATGCTTAATCAGAGCTAATTTCTTAAATATTTATGTAGATTATAAATATATTGTAGGGATTTTGAGCTTTATGCATCACTAAACACTTGGCGGCCATATTATATTTATATGATGATGATTTTCTTTTCCTTTATTTATGCCTCTCATCTTCGTCTTAAAGATACTTCTTCCTCTCTCTGTGTGTATACATATTATTATATGTATGTTCTTCAAGATTACTCATACATACTTACATATATACAGCATAGTACATACCCAATATGTATGTATGTAGTCTGTACATACACACATCTCTTCTTCTCTCGCTCTTTCTTTCTCAAAAATAACAATAACAAGAATAAGAAATATAACGTCTTAGGAAGCTTCATATGTATACATATTATAAGCAGTAATACCTTGAGATACGAATAGTGTCCCCAACATGCGAAATTTGGAGATAGAAGCGGGATAAGGTGGGACAATATGCATCAATATATGATTTTTTTAAATGTATAAGCTGGTCGAGACACGGTCGATATTAGATTTTATATGACCCTATACGAAACGGACTGTATGAGGTCTAAGCCCAAATCAGATCAAGAAATTGAATAATCACACCTACAGCTTAGTATATTTCTATTTCCCCTCTTGAAGAATTTATTACAAAATTACTCTTTTTTCCTATATATTTTTAACCAATCACTTCTTTTATATTCGATTCATATGGGAAAACAAATTTTGTGAGATTATTCCAGGTCTGTATAATTCAAAAATTTTATTTTTATATTATAACGTTGTCTTTTTAGAAATGCATTTTTCTTTTTTTATGCATTCATGTGCCTTTTTTTTAAATGTCTATATTTCTTATGAGATTTAAAAAAAAAAAATTACAAATATCACTATCAATCAATAGGCATGATCCATGAATAAATAAATTGCCTACCACTACCACAGTCATTGTAGTGGCTTTGGGGCTGTAGGCACGATATAAATTGATTATTAGATCATAAACTAAATATCTATTAATAAATTCACTTACTCAGTACACTCTGATCTATATCCATATTATTTATTTAACTGCAGTTTTCTACATCTTAAGATACATTTGGACCTCATTTCCTAACCATATTTTCTTCTTTCCTGCCTTCTTCACCTCCTCTGCGTCCATGATGTACCTTCTAGACAATTATAGATCACCCCATCGGCCTTGAGTGAAAGTTAGTGACAGTGCGCGATAATGTTTCTAATTTAATGATGAATCAAAGTGCAATGCTTATGATTAAATGCTTGGCCCAATACGAACTCACAATATAGGGGCCTGACTTGGGTTGAGATTTTGGTGACAGTACGTGAGAACTGCTTTTAAGGAAATTGTTACAAGTGGTTGTCTTATGGAATCAATTAAGGGGCAGCCTTAACGAAGCCCTTTGCAAAACGAATTGCACAGAGTGTAATCTGAGTAGGTGTTAGGATAATGTGTAAATCAAGCCTGGGGTGTTTTAGCGTGAGGAGGTCTAGTGCAAATATAAAAATGTCTGATGCCTTATTCTTTCTTTCTTTTTGAAAATTAAAATAATTTTTTAATTAAGCTGCCTAATGAAAGTGATTGACCGGTCACATAGGTTGCAGTGACCTAAAGCCGTCTTTGAATCAATTGCATTGAGTTACGAGCTCCAAATCTTTAAGACATTAAGCCTGTAAGACAAGGATTTACTGTATAATGTATGTATGTTCCTACTCATTCTATTATTATAAGAAGAATCTATTTATTTGAAGAAAGAATAAAGTAGAAGAAAAAAGAATGTAAAGAGCGTTCGTTTGTTGTTTGTTTGTTTGTCTCTCTCTCTCTTCCTTTCTTTCTCCCTCACTCCTTCGTGTATGTAGTCTGTAGTATTCCTTTTCCTTCTTGAATTGTTCTTTGTTTATACCATATTATGTAGTATGTAATATCATTAAGAATAAGAAGAAATAAGTAATGGCTACACTCACTACGTACGTACAAGTAGAGAAGAAATTTACTTCTATCGGGTTGTATATACATATTTTGTGTGCACATAATTGAAACTCAAATAAAGAAGAGAGAAAGATATAATATTATGTACGTGATTCTATTGCTTAATGGATGACGACCATTATTATAACAACCATAACAACCATCATTTCACTCATCACCCCTTTGTTTATACTTGAGGTTAGGTGATTGATTATATGGTTATTTAAAGGAGGGGGTGCCATTGAAAAATGATATATGATATCTTTTATTTCAATTAGGAAGGCTCTTAAGTTTTAATAGCCGTTCCACACGGGTGGGGGATTTTACAACTATTCAGATGGAAATGTAAAATTGGTCGAAAAAGTAGTGTGAAATTTGTTTTTGTCAAAACTGGAAAAAAAAATATTATAAATTTTTTATTTTTAAATCTTCCCAAAAAAAAAAAATAATAATTTTATAAAATATGCCTTAAAAAAGATTGAGCCAAAATTGTTAAAGTTTTGTGGAAAAGTACCCCCAAAGAAAGACCCTATTGACAACTCATTGTTTTACTCCCTTTTTGTAGGTCTCTCCAGCGAGTGTTCAGTCTTTTATTGGGGGGAGGGGCTCAAAATCATGAAGTCAACTCCCAACCGATGCCCTTGCCAAGTTTTTGCGCAATGGTTTACACAATATGACTAAATGGAACGCAGTAATTTCCATCAAAAAGGCCTTAAGACCAGCTACCAGAGTCGTTTAATAAATAATCTGAAATAAATAAATTATTAAGTGGAATTAAATATAAAATAGAATGATTTTATGATTTGATGGGACATATTAAGTATCATAAATTAATTGAATAGTTGGTATATTGCTATTTTATGCAAAGGAACATTATTTAGAGCTCCCAAATGTAGCAAATTGTCAAGCTTGAGATTTGGTTACAATGTATGAGTCTCATGCCGATTGTACGAGGCTTGAGACCCACATAAGATGTAACTTGGCAACCCAAAAGTAAACTAGTATAATTTGGATTTTAAACAGGTCCTAGATAATCAAGGTTTTCAAATTGGGAAATCAGTTTTACGTGAAATTTTTAATCTTACTTATAAGGTGACGCAATCTGTTATTTATGACGTCATTCGGACCTTCAAGTTTTTAAATGGATAATTTTTGATAAATGAAGATTAATACTTGAATGTAAACAAAGTATTGACTTATTTAAGATTAAACATTAAACTGCAAATATGACTTCTTTTGGTGCCTTTATATATTATATGTTGCTTCCATTTAAAAGATATTGGATCAAGATGAGATATTTTGAATTGTTTTGATTGAGTATACCTGATAAATGAAATGCATGGTGTAAGAAGGTTATGTTGATTGGAAATGCGTGACTCTGTCGCCAATTCTGTGTACCTTGAGAGCCTTTTGAACTACATTAGTATTCTTCAAATTATAACTATCGTCTGTCCTTCTCAACAAAAATTTATCCTTTTAATCCTTTGGAGGCGTCATAAATTGCACAGTAGCAAAATTTCATAATCACAATGAAATACATATTAGAAATTGATAGTACCTATGTGAAATGGCCAACATGTTTTGAGCCAAAGTAACCTTCTCAAAAGTAAAATAAAGTTTTCTAAAGTATAGTAAAATTTCATAAGTATCTTAAATCATCCTAAAAATTTGAATACATACTATAAAGTTGACCGAAATATATATACATATATATGGGGTAAAAAAATAATTTGTATATTTCTCGTGTTTTGGATTTTTGTTCTACAATCTACATATATTATTTCTGTGCTAATTCACCACAGATCTTAACAAATAAACAAATGTTTTGACCCTATTTGATAGGAAAGGGAGAAAGGGGGGTTATTGTCATGAATTTTGCTTTAATGACATCTCATTACGCGGTCAATAATAATCTACTCAATAATGACTTCATGTTAATGGGGTTTTTGTAGTTTAGGAGTTTGTTTTCATTACTTATAAAATTTTATTGTGTAATAGATATTAACATAATATATCATCATGTCAATCCGTCAATACAAAACAAGCCTGCATGATTTTCCCAAAAAGTAAGCTTGGATTCGATTTTTTTTCTTTTGTCTCAATCAAATTATCTTACATTTCTGTTAAAAATTATATTTATTCTTTCTTCAGAGGCACCGCAATTAGCACTCAGTGGTCATAAAAAAATCTCACTCATTAATAGAAAATATATAATATGATTAAAAGGCTAAAGAAGATCTTATATATCAAAAGAAAGTTCGAAATTAGTGTAATTATTCAGAGCTGGGATTTTGTATATGAGTATTGCATTTTATACATGGCTTCATATTTGAAAATTTGCAGCTCGACTTGATCTCATAATCAAAAATTTGCAACTCCACTTGTACTTAATTTAAGCAAAAGACTTAACATTATACACCCTATTTATATTATAATTAAGGGCTTGAAATGACTAAAAAATAAATTTAAAGACTCCAACTCGACTCGGTAAAAATATATAAGGACTAAAAAAATGGAAGCAAAACTTATATTCTAAAGACTTTTCCCCCAATTTTTGTCTTATATTAAAATCAATATTCGTAGATATCTCAATTAATGCCATAAATTAAAGTATAAAGACCCTTATAAGTTAATTAAATATATTTATGATGTATAATTAAAACAATATTTGTTTAAGATTGCTGTTATGTTGACTCGTGTTTATATGTGTGTAATTGGGAATGTTTTTTAACAATATATATATATCTATATAAATATATACATATCTATGTAATTCGAGATCTAAGATATCTTAGATGATAATGATATAATTTATTCTATTAAATTATATGTTAGGGTATTTAATTTACAGCTTGAATTGTGTGATTCAATTAGTTAGTACATACATATACTGATGATGACTTTTGGGATGCGTGCGTGCGTACACACTACACACACAGAATAGAAACAATGTTTGTAGGAGTTAATGAGAGTGTCAATGCGGCTGGTTTTTCTTCTTTTTTCCTTCCTGAGTTGTTTCTCCTCTCTTTAAACTTTTTTCCCTTTTCCCTCTCTTTTCTTTGTGCTCTCTTTCATGTACCTTAGGAGTAGCAGCTTTCTAAATAATTATTTCTTCTGCTACTTCTTCCATGTTATTATTATTTTTATATGAGCGAATTTCATTAAGTGCTCCCTCTTAACAATTACTGTAATGAAGAATACCCCCCTCCCCACTTTTGACTCTGTTATCCCCCCCTATCATTCTCTCTCTGTAACTCTACGTTTTCTTTTTCGCCTTGCGACTTTTCCAAGAAAAAAAAGACTCCATTTTGTTGTTATTAGTTTATTGTTGTTTGATATTATAAATACATAATTGATGATTAGAACAAAAAAACAATAACAAACAAGCAATTACAAAAGGAAGGAGTCAATTAGTTCGACAGTAACATCAACCAAAAATCTTTTTTATTTGTCAATATCCTTTTATGGCATTAAATAAGTAATATCTAAGTTGAGTTGACCCCCAAAAAATCCTGTACAAAGATCCAGAAAAGGAAAAATTGCACTTTTTATGCATGAATGGTAAATATGAGTAAACATCCCAACATGACTCCAAAAGTCACTAATTTCAATACGTAAGCACAAATATCTATAAAATTAGGCGGGTAGAGAATGAGAGAAATCAGTTTTGGATTCGGACCCCAAAGATAGTAATTTATTTAACTCCAAACGGAAAAATTTAAACACAACAGTTGCTTCCTTGTGCTTCTTTAGATTTGGGAGGAATTGAGATACCTAAAAATAGTGTTTACTATAGTTATGAACCTTCATTTGATTTATGAGAAAGTTTGCTTGGCCTTGATATGACCTTAGTAAGAAAAATGATTTGATTGATCAGATTGAGACGCAAATGCGTAAATAATATAATATTACAATCACTTCATCTGGCTTACGAAATTGTATTAAAAATTAATATGCATAAACCTAATACATAATTATATTTCCTTCGCTAGAAGTGATCGTTCGTCAAACTTACGCACATTGAGTTCAAAAGTATAATTTTTATACTCCGTTATGGACTTATTTAAATCAAGTTTGCTTATTTTTTTAATTTTAAGATTACGATTAATTTACAGTACTTGAAATGTATTTTGCAGTGCTTTTAAGCTATTAATAAAAAAAATTGGTTAATGGAATTGGGTGATAATTCGTCTAAAAAATGTATATGTAATTATTCAAACAAATTTCTTTAACTTGCTTTTGTGTTGACGATCTATATATATAAATACCATTTGAACAGGTCTGATTCTTCAATTTCTCAAACAAAGCAGCAAAATCTTTTGCACAACTATAATCTCCTTCAACTACAACTCAGAGAAGAGAAAATTGAGTCACGTTTTTTTGCAAATGACACAGCAACAAATACATGTTAAATAGGGCAAACAAGACATTGTGCAAGCATGATCATGTTTTAATTTATTTGTGGATAGGTCATGTCTAGATGTTATAGCTTGTGCAAGGAGATTCTACAAGTTGTGCTTGTATACTCTTTACGTCTTCTTCAATTACAGAATAACGTAGTACTTAAATTAACAAATTTTAATTAATGTTAATAGTTTCATTTTGACTTATTAATATTATCCGTTAATATATAATACAGTTTGTGTGTGTGTGTCTTTTAGGGATGCCCCCACAGTTCGGCTTAGAAGGTTGAAACTTTGCTTGGGTTCTTCTTTTGAACCTGGTGAGACTAAAACGAGGATACCAATGCTTTTTTTGGTGGAGGGGGCTCGTATAATTAGGGGGCTTATTGTATACCCAAAACACAAATAAATATTTTTTGGAGCTGAAAGAGAATAGATAAGGGGTTGAGTTATAAGTCAAAAAGTGATTGGCGTTTCAAAAAAAGAACTACTAGAATAACAACATTTTCTAAGTTTATTCTAATGGAAAAGTTAGTGGAAAAAAAGATATCAGTAAATATTGTACTTTTGTTTATTTTCAGGCGCAAAAAAATGGATTTCCGAAATAATATTGGATTTGTAGATACACATAAAGCTTGTAGAAATTTGTATAGAGATTTGTATACTTATAACTTTGACATATAAAAATTGATGTTTAACTAAAATATCTCTCATTTTCTAGATATTTTTTAATTTTTTTTCTCTTTTTTCATTGGACATCAATTTTTAATCTTTCAGAAAAAATGCCACAAAACGATGCACTTTTGAACAATAAATTAAAATCTACAATATATTGCATTGTTTTCAATTCCTAAATATTTTTATTTCATTTTTTGGCAATATTGACAAAAGTGTAACAGTTATTGAGGGTAATTTGTTCACCCATATTATTTTCCATAACTTTTTTTGGTTTTGCGGGGACAAAAAAAATCTTGATAGGTCTATACAATTCCAATAAATGCTATTTTGTACTTTTATTGCAAAATTAATGGATTTTTCTTAGCAAATTTCGACTTTGCAATTTTTGGACAAAATAAAATATAGACTTCTCATTAAAACAAATTTTTTCATGCATATATGTTGGTAAGTTTTTTGAAGGTTTTAACACATTTTTTTTCTAATTCATAATATTACATTTCATATAATATACAAGAGCGGTATGATAATGCCCGTAAATATAGCCTAATGGTCTTCAGCACCAAAGGGGTCTAAGCATTTAGAAAAACTAGGAATGACAATTGTCAGTCTGATTTTGGCTCCATTCTTGCAACGCCAGCTAACCTTTGCTAGTTATCTTATAAATTAAGAAGAAGTGGAATAGCTATACATCACTTGTATTAAGTTGTCCTTCTGTCAGACATTGTCTTTGTTTAGTCTAAAATGGATATAAACGGACTCATTCACATAACTATACAACTTTGACTTGTTGACAGAAACTCCAGCTAGAACGATTTTTCTCCAAATTGAGAGTTGATTTAGTTATAAATCTTAGTAGACTCTAATAAACCAATTATTTTTATTATCACTTTAGAAACACTTAGAGTAGTCAAAATTGCTCGCCCCTATATAATATTTTAAAATTTATGGATTTAATTTGAAAGACCATATTAGGGGGAATATTAGTCTATTTAATCAAATACAGATTTTTACTATAGTCAAAATACTTGGGTATATGAACGCATCACCCAAATTTGAATAAAAACCTTATAATTGACTCAAATATTTTTATGAAACATTTGTCTATATCTATATATCAAGTAAAAAAAAAAAATATTGAGACCTCCTCCTTTTCTTGGTTTTTGAAGAATTTTTTTAAGGTTGACGCTCCACAATTGTCATATTATACATTTTTATTTAAATCACAAGTTGCATTATAATTAAAGGTCCCGCCTTGCTCGGTTATATTTTCTACAAAATGATAAAATGGCTTTAAAAATAAAATTAAACTAAACATCTTTAATGAATGCAACTTGATACCTTAAAAAAGTCCAGTACTAATTGGATTAACTCAAAATAAAAGTTACTTAGAAACCCAATGAAATAGCTGGGTCTCTAAAATTAAATTTTTATCTTTTGATTGGTTTGGGGACGAGAAAAGTAGGATAATTAGGTAGATAAAAACTGTTCCTTGCAAAAATAACATGCAATCTATTGGATACACTACGCAAGGTTAATAGAAATACAGATGTACATCTTCCGCCCCGCTTTTAATATTGACGTCATAGTAGATGAGTGGTTGCATGTTTTGTCAAAATCTGTTTTTCTTGCCAGCAGTTGTGGGATAAATTAAATTGAAAATTCTAGCAAAAGTGATTTGATAAAATATGAGTGGATGCGTGTTTTGTCAAAATCTGCTTAGTTTGCCTGGCAGCCGGTACAATATTTCAGATTGAAAATTCTAGCAATCCCGATCACATGAAGGTCTAACTTTGTATTTCTATTAACTTTGATAAGACATTTTTAACTATGATATATATTAAAGTTAGATACTGGATAAATCATTTTTTTGTACACAGTAAAGGCTTATGACATTTTATTTGTTGGTCCCAGCATAACAAAAGTCCACTATTTTCCTTAGTATTTATGAAAACTAGTTAATATTCTTATAAAACTGTTGCTTTGATCCCCGAGATGGTCGATATTAACAACTTCAAAAAGAAGTAGTATAGTGTATGATCAAAAGGGCATTTATATAGCCGTAAAATATTACTTTATAAAAAAATTGTTTGGTACCTAACTGATTTTTAAGTTGTTTTTTTTTTTTTTACACACATTGAGAAATAAATTGGGAGAAACAATAAATATATTCCTTCTATTTTGTATATTGTGTAAAATTTGCAATTTCTTTACAAGTTACAATTTATACACACAAAAACAATTCCTTATGTTATTTACTCTTTATGTAATTATTGCATCAATCATGTGGATTATCAACTACTAAATGATGTTATCATGACATTTTAATCTATTTACATTACAAACATATTATGTTCGTACAAGTAATATTAAAAGATATGGCTATTTAAACTACTTAATCTTTATTGGTCACAATTTTTTTTTTCCCTCATGGATCGGTCTCATTTAAAATTCGGTCTACCAATTGGTCCGTTAAAATCTGAACACCTTGAACTTTAAACTTCAACAAGATATAATTTAGATATACAATGTGTCTGACCTTTCTTAATAATTAATGTAGCTATCCTTAGCAGCAATAATTACTTCCAGATGGCGGATGGGGTCCTATATCATTGCGTTGCAGTGCTGGCTAACAGTGACTTTGAGGGCCTCGGTGTTTGGGTGACGGAAACTGAATGCCTTCATTTCAATATGAACCTAAAAGGCGTAGTCGAGGGGTTGGCTTCAGGTCTGTAGGAGGGCCAAAAGTGTCAATACAGAGTTCCAAAAAAACTCGTCTAATTCAAAAGAATGTTGCGACGGAGGACATGAGTTTCTTTCATTGTTTGTGTCAATATTGGTCTCTCCACACTCACATGACTCTTTTCAACCGCTTTTTTGGCAGATCTCTGGACCTTCGGGTGTGAAATTCCGAGATCTCTTCCATGGACTTGAAAGGATTGGCCTGGTCTGCTTAATTTAACTCCTCTGGATCCAGTTTGGTCTTTTTGAGAGATCCCTTCTTCCTCTGCGATGTTTCGAACTTGCTGACGAGGTAGACGTTGGTCTTGGAGACGCCCAACTGTTTGAAGTGTGCGAATAGAAATCTGTCGTTCACGTTCAAGTGACTTGTACGTAAGCTAAAGAGCTCAGTATTGTTCGTTTCGTAACCAATTGCTTATGCTTTAATATATTAAATCGAAATATGACGTAACTTCAATGAACTCAACCTTAAATACTTAATGAATGTTAGTAATTGTTTAAATTTCGATGGACTACCCAGTATACTGATTTTATATATGAAGTGTCGATGACGTAATGCATTCAAAAATCTTGAACATCGACACAATAACATCATTTGAAGCTTAATGTGTTGTCTCTATCAAATTTGTACAACTCATGAATAAAAATATGGTATAAAACTGTTAAACACATAGATTAAGACTGAAAATATTCGTCCACAATTTGAAAACGATTAAATTTTCGTCTACGGCCTGAAATTGTTCCTTAAACCAAGATAAATAAATAAATTGCTCCCGAAATGAGTCTAAACACGAGTCATTTTTCCCATACCAGTATAATACTGGCAAATGGAAAACAGCCAACATATATATTATAAGTACTTATAAAGAAAAACCACGGGATTAGTTCGTGAGAAGTACATTTTTAGATAACCAAAACTAAATGATCATAGTTGTAGTAAATGGTTATTTGTTCAAAGAAGACATAATATTACAATATGTATGTACTGAAAAACAAGCTTAATCATACACACATCAATTAATAATTTAATATGAGCCTGATTCTGTTGTCTTTATTCAAGCAACAATGTCCACTCATACATAAGTAAATAAGTATCTATGTATATACTAGGTCTTCTCATTTCTCGGGAAACCGTTTTGAACAAGATACCTGAAAACAAATTCTGAAGTTATGGTATCCCGGGAAATATTGGGATCCCCTTTGTATATATTAAGTTTTGACCTAATTTTATCCATTTAAATTTCAATTAAATAGTCCTTCAGATTCATCATTATCACTCATAATCTGCAAGTTTGTTTTTAGATACCCCAGGTCAAATTCTGTAGCCTGATCCAACCTGAAAAAAAAAAAATATTTGATGGAGCAACGTAACTCAATGAACAACGCACCAGGGAAAAATTATTATCTTGAACTCAATCTGCGTAGGTTCCATCCCCGGTCGCTCGTAGAGAAAGCAATATGTATATGGACTTTAAAGACGATTGATGGAGTAATACTATAATGTTTTCTTATATTTAACCAGTTCAATTCCATCTGACCAATTAAAGAAACATTAAAAAAATTAATTGTAAGTGATGAACAAGCTAACTTTTCGTGGACTATATATAATTGAATTAAACTGATATTATAAATGTATAAATACTGGATTTACCGATTAAATAAGTTTTATTTACCCTTGCTGTGCAACTCAAAAAATCCCGGGAAAATAAGAATGCCGGAATCTTGAGAGAAAAACCCTAGTGTATACACTTATATATTAAACTCATTTGAAATTATTTTTTATATACACATATAATTCAATAGGTTTTTTTTTTTTTGATTGGGATCTAACAGACATCAAATATATATTTTTATATTTATATATGATTGTATTTATTATTATTTTGTCTCATTATAGAACCAGTTTGAGTGAGTATATTATTTTTATTTCTGTATTTCGTTCTTGACTACAGCCACTACAACAATACCTACTACTTTTTAGTGTTGTGTCAACTTGAGTCGAGTTGAAACGAACTGAGGAACTTTGGTCGTCATGTATTTTTTTGTTAAATTGGAAAATGGAAAGTTAAATATTATTAAGCAAGTAGGGAATAGTGTTGATACTCGATCCAAGAACGTTTTTTTTTTGTTCTGTTCTGTTAAAAATATAGATCAATATATCAATCGTAGACCAACATTACCATTTCTTAGAAAGGAACAGTAACAAAATAAGACGGAATTAGTTTAAATCATAACTGTTTATGACCAGTCTAGGGTTTCCTGAGCGAAAACAAAAACTAGAATAGCTAAACATCCCCATATATTTCTATTGCAATTTTTTTTTTTTTTGCTTTATATATAATTATTTTTAGAATCCGTGAGATTTGTTACAAACCCATGGTTAAATATGTATAGTTTGTTTCCACAGAGTTGAGAAGAACCACATTAGTAATTGTGATTGATTTAAAAATCACTTTTAAACCTCCTTAAGTGAACTCATTTTTAAAATTGCTTCATTTTTCTTTAAATATACATTAAATGTCAATACTTCTTATTGATCATGATAAATTCTTGTTTAGGATTTGTTCGTATATTTTAATCGAGGTTTAGTGAATTAAATTAACTGTTTTGATTGAAAGTCGTTCCTTTTTCTCCTTTTGATTTCTTGGATTCTTTTTTTCTTTTCAATAAGAGAACTGAAGCATGCAAGGATAGCAACAAAATTATTTTAGTCTACCTTTTGTTTTATATAATAGACGCAACCACATAAAAAACTAATTTGATTCCCAAAATTCATATGAAATAAGGATTATTTTATAGATAAAAATGTAAGCTTTTTACTAGTAGAATAAATTAAATTATATCTTGCTAAATACTAAACTAATATTGTAAATATTTATTTAATTAGGTGCAAAATAATAGAATAGAAAAAAAAAATGATGCAAAACTTAAATGAAGTAACTACTCTTATCGTTTAACATTTTATGATGTAATTAAATACGTCATATTTTTTTAGTTTCTTTTAAGCCAAGTTATAAAAAAGATTTTCACTAACAGGAGAAATGAACAGCAGTGTAACATAACTCGAAACATTTGATTAAATTTACGGATAAAAATCCAGGCTATGGTTTTTTACAATTTGAAAATCAACCCGGCATTTAAGTAGAGTAAAATTAAAATAATGAACTCAAATCAAGTCGATTTGCGTCCACACATCACTATTACTTCTGTACACATTGATATCACTCTTGTCGACTATTATTTATCAATCATTTTGAAAATGTTATTATTATTGAAAATAACAATAAGTTAGTGAGGAGGACCATTAAATATACGTATATATTACGATTATATATATTTGTTGATGATTCTGAGAAATTAGCTAATATCTAATGTACCTACTATCTTTTTGGCATATTTATAGCCTATATATGTATGTGTGTTTATTTGATGATACTTAATACAGTTTTTTTGTTTTTTTCACAAATTTTATTTGATATTAGCTTCTGATGACAAAGTTATTTCAATTTAAGGATGGATAATCATCTTTTTAAATGTTCTTTGTAAGTAAGTAGACAGGTGAGAGTACGTAATGGTATTAGATTTGAATACAAAATTTGGAGTTGGTATGAATTGAAGTTTGCAATAATTTTGAAATAGGTATTAAGTAATGTGGTTTATCCTTTTTAATACATGAACTCTTCTATACTAATAAATTATAGCTTATCTGTATGCATGAATGTTTATAAAAGAACATTTTTATCAAAGAAATACCAACGATGACATATTTATGAAATCTTGCAGACGTTTCCATGTAGCAACGAGCGTGTAAATAGGGAGCCCTGTATAATATTGTTCTCTGATTGATATCAGAATCCATACACATTTATAGTATATGTTAAAAGTTGTATAAGACATAAAAAGCTGATATTTCAAAATAAATGAGATCTTGCAGGCGTTTAGTTCTACTCATATATTTTCGAGGAGATAAAGTTTAAGTATTATCCAATTACAGTTGATTTTGTTATATAAAAATGGGAAGCAACAACGACGATTTGTTGTGGAGTTATCTTTTATATAATCAAAACAAAATTAGCTTTTATGTTTAAGCCTATTAACTCCGGGCAAATCCGGGTGTTTCCTCTAATATTTCAAGAAGAAAAGAGCATCTATTACATAATTTCGATGTTTTGTTCTTCAATATTTATTGATTCTACTAATTTTTAGTAGACAAATAGTTATAAATTACTCGAATGTTTTGAGTTATTTTAAAATCAATAAAGTAACATTTTGAATTAGTTTAGTCAATTTTTAAATATCTTTCATAACCGAGAATAGTTTGCCCGAGCTATAAATTTGGAACTAATTAAAATATTCATTATGTATGTACAAACTGTGAATATTGTTTGATAATCAAAGTATTGACTGAAATCTCTTTTGACGTCAATTGGGAAAGATTGTTCTATAAGACAGCTTTTGCGTTCGATTTGGACGTGTCTAATTAATTTTGGTCTTGGCCCAAGAGGGTGTCAAATTTTTCCACAGATACATTTCTAAAAAAATATGATGTATCTCCGAATATTTGAAATCCTACGGCAGCCCAGGATATATAAGCCTCACATTCTGTAACTACAAAAGTCTTTGTGTTAATGTCTAAGTTTAACAAAAGTAAGTATTAAAGCAAGTTATGATTTGTAGGTCAGGGACATTTTGTTACTCTAAAAATATTGCAAGGTAGGGTTCGTTCAAAATAATATAAAAAATGGAAAAATATAGAATTTTAGCTTTGTTTGAAAAAAAAATCTTGTTTTTTATACAAAGGAAAAATTTAGAAACATATTTGTGAAAGTAATTTGATTATAAATGTTTATTTTATCTTTATTGAAGACCTCCACTCTCAGCCAAATGTGTCAAAACTAGGACACATAAATCTATCGATTAAAGATGTACAAAAAAAGGCACTAAAAAGTAAGCTATAAGATACAAACCTCTCATATTACTCCTGCTTACCAGGTTGTTTCAAAGACTGTAAAAAAGTATTTTAATTACCTCCGACAACAAAGTTCAGATAAGGCTATATTTTTGCCTTGGGTTGTTTGTTTGTAAGCGGGATTACAGAAATATTTGCAAATCCATTTTTTGGTGAAACTTTGTAAGAAAATTATATATATTAACAGTGAAAGGGAAAATTAAAGTACAAAAGGTCAACATCACATAAAAGTAAAATAGACTATTTTGAGTAAATTGATTTAAATTTTAAGGGATCAATGTCAATGGTCACACATAACGTTAAAAACGCATAATTGACAATAATTAATGTTAATTTTTGGGGGGAAATGGTTTTAAGCATATCTTTGGGCTGTAAAAAATGTGCATTTTTCTTAGATAATATATTTATAGCTTTTAAATAACTACAAAAATATGTTTAGAAGGATAATGAATAAAAATATGCATACATTAATTAGGGATTCGGTTTCAAACAAGCATAGATAATTTTAAAATTGTGTAATAACAACAATCTTTAAAACAAAAAAAAACTTAATTCCATCAAAATTTATTTGGTAACTGTTTTTTAACTTAAAGAATTTGAATTAAGTGTATTTAATAAAGTTGGTATCTGGTAAAAAAAAAAATTTTTGAAAAAAATATATAAATTGAAAAATATTCAATTTTACCTCCAATTTTACATTCCACGTTTGTAACAAAAGAAAGAAAGCCCATAAAATTTTAGGCTCAGATATAACAAAACACTGCAAAATAAATGCATTTAAATAATTAAAATATACTTGAGTATCATATGGTAATATTTTTATACATTGAAGACACTTACATCTATGTAGTGGGTGTGCTGATGCTATATTATATTAATATCTACTCAAATTTATCAACAAGTTTGTTACAGATGTAAAACAAATTGGAGTTTGAGACATTTTTGTTGATTATTATATTAAGAAAGTGTTATTTTTTTCAACAAAAATCATGTAAAGACTAAGGAAATGAATTATAACAAGACAGCCTGTGCAAATATATATAATTTTTTTTACAAGTAATACTTATAAATATTCCTTGAGTTATTTTAAGAGTAATTAATTACAGCAGCCAAATTAGTGAAAATAAGTTATTTATTCGTGTTTTTCCATATAACTTGGTAATTAATATTAACTATCAATTTGTCAGAAATTTAATCAAACCTCCATTTTTTTATCTTTCGAATTTTATTCATTGGATATGTTTGAATCCGATTAATAATGTTGAACTATAAGTATCATTGTTTAGAAATTATCTAGAATCAAATTGGAGATTTAGTTTTTGTTGAATATTACGTACATTTAGATCAATGACACAATGATGTGCTTATATCTTAACCATTTGTTGCTTGCAGAGCCTTAATATTGTGACACATCGAACAAAAAAACATAAAAATCATATTTTATTCAAAGTGAAGCCACAATAACATGCTTCAAATGACCTGAAAGTAAGGAGCAAATCTAAATAATGTAGCCTGGATCAAGTTTTGTCTATTTCTCAGTTACTTGTCTTCCTTGAGGATACTTAAGTTTGATGCATGTTTACTACAGGCTCTGTCCTTAATAAGCATACACTAAAGGTAATCAAGGGATCGGAATCAGGCGAAGATGGAGGTAAAAAGTCCCTCGTCTTATAAAAAATCTTTTTATTTAAAATATTTGGAGACTTTTAGCATTATGGTAACATTTGACCAAGATACGTTTAATTGGCTACAAATTTTGCACACTTATACATTTGTGGCAGTATTCCTGGGATTTGATTACAAATTCCATTTAACATTTCAAAAATGTGTTGTAATTATCAAAAAATATTATTTTGGTAAATGCAGAACACGTCGATAGTTTTTTGTAGAATTTATTTAGTAATATGAAATTATATCCTAATTAACCAGGATACAGTGATCATGTGTGGATATGATAAATAAATAGTTATTCTTTAAGAAACTTTTCGATGGCAATTCATCAACTTAAGAAAAAAAAATTCTCTCCATAAACATCCTTTTTATAACACGGTTAGTGAAATGGATAAAAAAGAAAATCCAAAAATTAAACGTATTTTATTACATGATAATCAATTGTCCTATTATAATAATTACGTCAAGTAAATTTTGTATCCATCCATTTTGAAGTCATACATTTCAATTGAAATGGTAAAAATACTCATATGAATATGTTATGAGATTATTTAAAAAAATAAATCCTACACTTAAAATGAGTTTAGTCGTTATTCTTTTAGTAAAAGTATTGAATTGAAGAAACAAACTGTTACTTTCCTGGGGTCTTGAAAAAAAGGAAAAATCAATTAAATCTGAAGGAAAAACAAAATAATTACATTTAAGCAAAACAGTTAATTAAATTCAATAAACATCGATTAAAAATGGCTAAATATAAGAATTAGATCAAAATAAGGCATTACAAAAGTAATTTCATATAATCTGATTTAATGTTTGTAGGAGTATAATAAAAAGTTTTGGCAATAAATGAAGATTTGAAGGAATTAGAAACAAACTGGGTGTAAAATATCCCAGTTCACAAAAGTATAATTAAATTTACAATTGGTATTGATAATGTTGTACAGTGGGGTTTAACCATTTTTCTCTTTCATGAATTACATAGTGTGTCAACAGTTTTTCTCTCTTTATTTTATTTCTCCAACCGTTGAGTAGGTAAGTGTACATATTTGCATAACAAGATGTTGACTCTTCCAAGGAAAACAACAACACGAGGAAATGATTCGAGTCCATATGTTCACCATAAGAATTGATAATCAACAAATAATTCTCTTGAGATCTCGGGCTAATGTTTCTTTTATTTTCTGAATGAGCGTAGTTTATTCCTTCCTACTTGAAATCCACCCATATATAACTATATACGACACCCATAAACTTTTTCTTGTTCGAACTATGTATGTACAACATATAGGATATACGTACGATAATAATAATAAGAAGAAATAAAAAAGCTTAAAATTTATGGTCGATCCTTTATATAATTTGATTAGGAGGGAGTTCGAATATTCTCACAAGATCATAAATATCAATTTCCTACGCTGTAATGTCAGAAAAACAACATTTCGCTTTCTCTCTCTTTCTTTTTATTCCTCTCCCTTCTTCTGTGAATGGTATAAGAAATCATTCGGAAGAGTGATTGTCTTGATTGAATGCTCTTTTATAAATAAATGTTGCAAATGTACTACCTGTAACATCATCGTTTAACAATCCCGTTTTGAAAGAAAACTTCTTTTCACCTCTTGACGGTTCCATACACACATTATTAGAATCTGTTTTATCCGGATTTTAATAGATTTTGAAAAATTTGTCACCTATTATCGGTAGAAATCCGCTTTATCTAATTACCTATATATTCTACTTTAATAAATTTGGTATTTTTCTAAATTTTTACTATAAATGAATGTCCTAACTAGGCGTTGACGACCTAACAGGGTTTCCAATATATATACAAAGTGGGAACTTAAACATGCAGTAGCATTTTTAAATTACGAACAACGCGATTTTTATGGAATCTAGAAAAGACAACTTAAAACCAATTTCTGATATGTTTTAATAGTATATATTCATATATCTTTCTGCACAAGCAATAAAACCCTCCACACCATAGGCAACAAATTAGCTTTTCTTAACAATGAAGGCCGTGTCTTTGGCGTACCCCTCAGAGTGAAATCAAAGTTGGATGAAAGATGAGGCCGACATTCTTCTCCAAAACGCCCATCATTGCAAAGTCCAGGTGGTTTAGATCAGGGCTGGAGAAGGGCTACAAAGATATAAGCCAAAAGTCAACCATACTGGTGCCGCAGAAGTTTTGGTTCTTCTTGGCTGAATGTTACCTTATGGGGTTGTAATGGACTTCTTGATGTCCTAGGCATTCAGGATGGAGAAGCCAACAGTATTTGCAGCCTTCTCAGCACCGAAAACGACAAGGGGGAGATCGCACACGCCTTGCCTTTTTTGTAGTTACTCATACATTTTTAAACTTAGAGGCACGGGGGATAGCATCACAATTTTTTTTTGTTTCAGCTGTCATTTGGTTGCGTAATAAAATCAAGTAGTTAGAAATAACACGTATGAAATTGTAATTAAATGCTACTGAAGGATTAAAATATACATATATATTGGTTGTAAATTACATTATGCACACTTTTAAAAAGTATTTTTTTAGGTATGTGTTGAATCGGTAGCCTAATAATTATTTAGATTTTATATTTATTCAGCTTTTATTAGTCTGGGGTTTTTCAAAATAATGTTTTCAAATATCTCAACGCATTTCGAGATGCCAAATGATATACTCAACCAAATCTCAAGCATACTACTTAAAATTGCCAAAATGTGTGAAATTAAACGTTTACCGCCAAATTAAAATTTAATAAAATGCCATATTATGGGAAGAAAGGACCAAGGACCTTTTCTATACTATTAAAATCCATCTTAATTTTTTTGTATCAAAAATATTTTTATTGGATGAAACACTATTGACCTCTATCCTCACCTATCTTCAACCCCCTTGATTACAACATATAGATAGGTATTGTGAACAGTTCTTGTGACAACCGTGCAAAGAGTTTGAATGTTCTCTATGAAAAAATACCTGAAGAATGAATAAAATATTAGCTAGCTTATATTATAGATGTCTAATCATATTTTCGAGGTCGACTGAAAGCGCATTATTGAGTCCTAAGAGCTTAATATTGAATATAAATATTAATTTAGGTTTCTTGCAGAATTTATCAAAATATCAAGGATTTAGTAATAAATGTTTATAAATAAAAACATTTCACTTATCTAAAGTCTGTTTGAATTAAATTTACACTCGGTATTAATGTATATACGATTATATACTTTTCTATATATATTCTCTATTATATTATTCTCTAGCCAATTGACCACTATTCAAACATCCCTTTCTCTCAAGGGAGCCTAAACATATGCTATACTTTTCTCGTTCATCCCTTGTGCAACCACATCTAATTCTTTAAAAATAGTTGTCTTAATGGAGGAATCTTTTTGTTTAGTCATAATTGCAGTCATGTGATTCTAACAACATCATCCTTGTTGTTCACCAAAATGTCTTCCTCTTCTTTAATTTACTTAATGGAAACATACATCACGTTTTTCCTCTTCTAACTTCCTGGAAAATTGAGCATCTTCTTGCTTTCACAATATCTTACACACCACAAAAAGATAGAACAAATTTTCTTCTCTTGCAAAATTCATAGAGCTGTTGTTTCGTTAAAAGAATGTATTTAGTCTTTTAAAAGAGAGATTTATGATCCCTAAAGTTAAACCTGGATAAAACTACCCCCACTTTTCAATTAAAAAGTTTTTCTTATCCGATAGTATCTCAACTTTCTTCTCATCCTACCCAAAGCTATAAAGCAAATTGTCAAAATAAATTTGTTAACTTGAGTAGGTTGCATGTTTTTTATATTATTTCTCTCCAATAATTTTTTTTCTTTTGTGATATTACAAATAAATTCAATTAATCATTTTATACTTTAAGTTTCATAACGAAAAATTAATAAGTGCAAAGATTTTATAACTTTGAGGCAAGTCCCATTAAAATGCCATCGAGAAACTCCAGGAAGGGGTTGTTAAATTATTTTGAACAAGTATCTTTATATAATTAAAATTAAAGCTCTATTTCTGAGGATAAATGGATATTTAAATGTTAACTGATATGGATGAGCTAGGGCTGTGACTAGGATTTACACAAAATATTACAAATATTATATTTGACAACCAAATTTGACTTTATCACAATCATAAAATAGATGGGAGAAAGTCGCAACCTTTCTTTTACAGAAGGAACACTGTCTGTCATTAGGGTCGGCCTTGGATTTGTTTGTGAACAAAGAGGATGTCGCCATTATGTAACGAAGTCATTTTTGGTAGGAGTCTGTGAAATTGTTTTCCAAAATAATTATTGAGTCAATGGACTCAAAAAAATTTCAGTTTTAATCTTTTAATTTTTTTTAACTATATAAGAACTGACTGATTGGAGTAATTAATCAACACCATTTTAATTTGAAAGAACTTCTAGAATAGATGGATATTTAAATGTTAACTCTAAAGGGGGAACCAGGGCTGTGAGTACGATTTACACAATAATATTACATATTTAAAAACCAAATTTTAACCAAATATATACCACGTAGTCACAGGCCTTTGAGGTTGGGAGGGTACTAATACAAAATTTTGAGAAGCACTGTTTTTATTTTTTAAGCCTCTTAAAAAGCAAAACATTTTTAAACATATCTCCTTTAACTTCTCGATGGAAATGTTCGTGTTGAAACAAGCTTCAGTCATTGTAAATCTCAAATATTAATAGTGGTTCATGGGTTTTCAATAAAAGAAGCACCTTAATTAAAAAAATCTTGATTATCATTTTGTATTGTGTGAAATAGTGTTGTCACGTAACTCATATTTTAATATCGGTTCCAAAATAGGAAAATTGATATTGTTATATTAGATACTTTTTTAATATAAAACATTACACAAATATATTATTAAGGTGAATTAACTTTTATTTGAGCTTTCCTTTAATCGTTCGGATGGAGTTGCTCTGATTAAGTATAAATAAATATTATAATATTACATTTACTGTACCCGAACGCGTAATTCTTTTTGAAGTTCATATTCATTAAGTCTATTTTCTTTTCTAATAGCGACCAAGTCTCAGGAAATAATTTTTCCATCAATTTTTTTCTAATTTTTAATAAAGGATAATTTTTTTTTTTTTTTTTGGAAAGACAGCAAGTTTCAAAGTAAAAACCAAGTAAGAATATGGGGTATTATTTAAATTTTTCAGTTCTGGAAAAAAGGGGATATCAAAATATAACGGTCCGAGATAATTTAAAAAAATATTTTCAGATAAGATAATTTACTAATATTTAGACGTAATTATAAAATAACTTATTACTTGGTTTATTTATCAAAAAGAATACAATATCAAATAGCCATGACGTATTAAAACATGAGGAGGGAATCGACAGCTGACTACAAAATACATAGGATATTTTTTTGTGTTTGTCAGGTAACGCCATGGTGAAAGGTAAATTTATTTAATTTATGATTTGAGTTATAAAGTACAAATTTATAAGTTCGAACCTGGTTTAGTACTGCTAACTATATGCCCATAAAAAAAAGAGAGCGATTTTTATGGAAAACAAACTTGACCAGGCATGTAATGGCATGTATTGGACTTTAATGACCAAGGAAACAAACTTTCTTTGCCGACATAAGTCATAAAATATGTACTCTTTCATTCATCAATGCGTGATTACTCAGTGTATTAATCATTCCATGGCTACAAGAATTAAACAACCTTCTGTATCTCCATTCCTTCTTTTTTTTCTGATTGCATCATATGAAATATTGGAGCAAATATTGAAGTTTCTAAGAATGTTGTTCTCTGATAACTTATAAGATGCAGATATTGGATATATTGCCCAATATATTGTTTTTCCGATTTAAATCCGATATATCAATCCGTGTCTAGTTAGAGATAGGTCAGGTCTTGGACTCGGATCGGAATTAACCAGTTACAGTATAAGTAAACTTGTATTATCTAGAAAAGGTCTGAGACCCAAACCGCCTTCGGGTACTCAAACTTTTACAGATCTTAAAAAAGATCAAATGAAACAACATCGGGATTTTCTTTGATTCAGCTTCAGAAATCAGTAAAAACTTAACGTTAACTAGGATCATATTTCATTAAGGTCCGAACTTTTGGTAAAAATACTTATAAAATTTGAACAAAAGTCATCAGTCTAGTTTTGGTTATAGACCTGAAAATTTGGGTACCCAAAATTTACTCTAATGTTTACGTTTAAAGATTCAAACCGACCCAGATCTGATAAAATTTGTATGCTTTCTATTTGTATGTCTAGTACGTTCCTTGGAACGACTACATACATATTTATTCGATACATTGAGCAACATTAATGTTCAAAACTTTTATTCTCTTATAGTAAACAAATAATTCAAATCATATATATGTATACTTAATGTTCGTAAAAGAGAGGTGTTATTGTTTTACGTTATGAATACTTAATTAAATTTCGACTCAAGTTTTTATATATGTCTGTAAATAAATAAATGTTTTTTTATTCTTTTTAATAGAAATATATGTTTGGCCTCAAGGGGATACTTTTTTTATGACATATAAGCGTTGATGTTATTTCCTACATTAGAAGTAACTACTCTCTCATTCTCTCTTATAAAACGAATCTCTTAAAGATCATTTAAATAGTCGATATAACGAACAAGAGCAAGGGTTTTAGTAGAGAAGAAAAAAACGGTCAATAAATGATACTTTGTAATCAAAAAGGGCTTACTAAAAGGGAAAGAAAATTAGATCTAAGAGAGAGAGAGAAGAGGACATAAGAAAATGAGAAGGAATCAATCGACTATGTACTATACAGTGGTGTAGTATGTATACATATATGTATATGCTCATTTTGGCCTTTTGAGAGATGCAGCTGCCTCTTTTTATACATTTACAACCAAGTCGGTACCTACATACTACAAAAAAGTGAAAGCAATGAATAACAAGTTAGAAAGTTGTTTATGTCTTTAATTAACCATCACCTATATATACATATAAAAACGACTAAACATTGAAGGAAATAAGTAATTGATCTCTTGCCGATTTTTGTGTTTTTTTACGGATAAATATTTTCTATTGGGTTCATGTCCGAAGACCTTGAGTTGAGTTGAGGTTTTGAGTTATTGTAGTGCTAGAATGATGGATACAATGCATTTTCAGTGCCTCTGAGGGATAGAGGATGTTCGCAAGTATTTTCTGGTAGATAAGCCAGTCCATCCTCTCTCCGATACAGGAAGTCCTCCTTTCTCCTTAGTAGAAAAACCAACATCCAAAACATTATGCCTCCATCCCTATGCTTGAGGATGAGGATGGTGTTCTCGGGATTATATTCAACACTTTTCTTTTTCCAAACAATTTGATTTCTTCGGACAATGTATCTTACTCTTCAGGTAAACCTACCCTTAAAATTATAGACTGTTCTTTTATTTGTCAGTGGCAAACAAACAAAATTGGGTAGGGGTCAAATACTTATATCTTCCTTTTATTTAAACTAACTTTCTAACTTTTTATTAAGTACATGGCGCATCAGGGGGTGCACAATAGGGAGAGTATGGCTGTTCTATTTTTTGAGAATGTACAATAATTATATAGCTAAAGTATCCATACTTCGATTTCCAATAAGGGACATGTGCCCAAAATAGTAGCAGTTTTAGGGAAAAAGTGTTAATATTTTGAAATGAGTAAAATTTAAGGCTAAATTTAACATTAAATTGACTTGTATTGAGTTTTGTTCTTTATTATTACAGGAAATAAAGGGTGCGGGAACATTTTGCATAAGGCAATAAAACATGTTTTATAAAGAAAAAAAGTGTTATTTTTTGTCATAAAGATAGTACACAATTAAAGTTTTGTTTTACACAGTTTTAAAAATCTTATCAAATAAGTGACATCTTCTATAATCCATACACTAAACGTCGATATTTTAATAATCGGTAATTTGTCATTTTTCTGTTTCTCTTTCAAAAAATATATCATATTGAGATTTTATAGGAAAGTTTTTTTACATTATAATAAACAACTATACTAGATTAATATAAAATCTTTCAAAAGTGTTACTAAACTAAGTTTTCTTATCAAATGATCAAGTGCAACGGCAGAACTATATGTAACTTATTTATTTTTTTGGAAGGGGAGCTGGGTTTTTGGATATTTTTAAAATTATTTAAAAACTGATTTTTTTTGGAATTTCTGGAATTTATTTTTCTACAGAAAATTTTTAATATTAAATTTTTTGAAAATATTTTATGAATCTACAGCTGTTTACAAAAAATTTCATAAATCCACAGTTATTCACAAAAAAAAAAAAATAATAATAACACTGATATTTTCGAAGTAGTTATTTTGTGTCTCAATAATGTGTATTTTTACAATTGCAAACATCCTCAAGAACTACGCAAACTGATGGTGAATTTGAATCTATTTCGCATTTACCCATTTTTTCTCGCACTTTGATGGTAAATTTTTTTCGATCCACTTCAATGCCCCGCCCAGCACTTCCGACATGGCAACCACTATGTTCAAGGTTCACTAAAAAAATAAGGAAACTTTGATGGATATTAAAACAGAAGAATAATTTATAAATAGTTCCTCAAAAAAGAATTTATAGACAAATGAAGACTTTAAAGAATGTTGTGCATCGCTTCCATTGAAACTCCTTCTAAAGTCTACTCTATTTTGTCTTTTAATGTTCTTAGAAAACTCTTTCATTGATTTGAACCCTTAAATGGCATTGATGTACATAACAAACAAACAACTTATATCTATGAACCTGAATGCATTTATAAGGCTGTATTATTTATGTAATTCTAGAAACTTCATCCACGCTTCCAAATCCCTTATTTATTGCGAGTCTCTTCTTTCATTGGAAAAAGTAGAAAACGATCCTGTAGCATTGGTTTAAGGTGGTCCTCTTTTCTAGATACCTCTATCAGCAAACCCGTAAAACATATTCAACTCTCCTATTACCTACATTTATGCATAAATAGTTCATGGAAACTCTCACATGATAAATATATTAATAAATTATCGATGATCTCATAAATTTAGTATAGTTATATATTGGAAAATATGATTTTTTTAACATATTTTAAAAGTTAGTGAGTCGGAAGTAATTTTCTGAATTACTAAATGACTTGTCATTATATTTAAATATCACTTGATCGTGATGACTTTGAATATCCACATCAATAAATAAATTACAAATTACACTGAATGCTTCCGATATAACAAAACGTTAAATAAGAACGCTTATTTTAATATTCATTGACATTAAATAATAAATTATATTCCTTGACAATTATAAAGCATATTAATATGATATTAACAATTAAAATTATTTTCTTATTTATCAAGTGTCAATAATGGTGTTATTCAAATATGTATTTATTTATGTACTTCATTGATTTAAGTTTATCTTTTTATTTCATATAATATATTTGATAATGGATTAATTTACAACAATTTACACTTATTGTTATTTACCTCTAAATATCTAAGTATGTAGTAAAGACGTAAGATTTTGTTGACTACTCTCATTGGTCTAAGGTACATTCATAATTGCATTTGCCTCGTAATAAAATGTTTGGAGCCTATGCGACTCCAATAATGAAACTTCAACATGGTCCCATCCAAATTCCCCCTTTTAATAGCCTTGATCCAGAGTTCTCCTTGTTACATATTACGAAGTTGGGAACAAAACATATTTATGTTTTCATTCCCTTTTCCATAAGTATTATTGCATCCCACAACGGAACAGTAGTAATAGGGCTTATTTTTAAGATTTTGAACACTCATATGACCCAGTTGACAATTAGTCATTATTATTAATAAATAATCAGTAATTACTAATTGAATATATAGTTCACAACAATCAACATTTCATTTTATAGTGCTATCTTTCCCTACCAGGAGGATAAATAAACACCCATTGAGAGTTCTAAATTTGGCTATTGTTATCAGCAATAGCAGACGGACAAAATAAAACCATAGCAATTTTAAATATTGCATCGGCCAAAGACTCCCTTATAATTAAACTCCCATATAGTGACCTTGGATACTTATCTTGAGATATGGCATCCCAGGGATACCTTCTTCGTCACAATTGTCTGAAACTTTGCTACTTCCTTGATCGCAATCCACATAGCTACATTTTGCCTTTCAGGAAAGAACCCGTAAAGTAGTTCATGTTTTGCTGGTCCTCTCGAATTATTTTTCGGAATATCATCTGGTAGGACTTCCATTACTTTTTCTAGTCTTTCGCACTCCCTGAAGTCGTGATCAAAGGTCCGTGTCACTTTACAGTAACTACAGAGGCTCTCCTCATCCTGAAATACTCCTGGTGTGAAGGAGAGACCTGAGGCTATTCTGTATTTTGTATACATTTGTTTGGCTGAGAGTATAGGGGCCCATATTGTTTTAACATATTCATTTGTCGTTTCCTTTTTCATTGTAGACCTCATAAAAACGTGGAGTTCATCCTTTGGAACTTGGAAACACAATCTACTTTTAATGGAACAATTTTGAACATTTATAACGACATTCATGGGGTTGGATCATATCGTCGGGTTAAAGAAGAGCTGAAATGACCACTATTGCAGGGTGCATAGAGGGATAGTTAATTTATAGTAAAATGTGCTAATTTTGATTGAGATAAATTCGTTTTTTGCTAATAGTGGATGATAAATTGATGAAGTAATTACTCATTGGCGATTTTGAAAAGGTACTGAAAATGTTTTTTCAAAAAAATCCAATTACAACTACTCAGTTTGGACATGTTCTAATTTAAAAAAAGTCACTACATGACAATTTATGGGACCAACTGTTAGCTCTCGAAATCTATTATATGTGGAGTTATTTGCATGGAAAGAATTTTGCAAATTTCCAATTTTGAAATTTATTGAAAATTCTGTAATGAAACCATGTCTGATTGTCATGCATTATAAAAACGGTAGTTATGTTGGTGCAATCTGTATATTAATAGGGGGGATGTTAATTCATAAAATTGAGCAAATTAAATTTTAGTTCAACTTTTCAGATGAAAAAATGATTTTTCAAGCATTATGGGGGGGGGCGTCCAAACCCCCGCCCCACCTCTAAAATTACTTTTTTACCCATGAATGCGCATAATTTTTCAAAGCAATAAGTAAAAACTCGAGAATGTTGGAATCATTGAATCCTTTTTTTGCTTAAAGCAATAGTTATACACCATTTTAAGTTTATAAAGTACAGTTTTAAAGTCATAAAAAAGGTCAACTTCTTCTAAATTTTTATTTTAGCATGTCAAATTTTTAGGGTGACCTGTTCATTCCATTTTCTATTTTATTATAACGAAAAAAAGATGTTACTAAAATTTCAGTCTTCCCAGGGTGTTTTTTGAATTATACAGTATAGTCATTTTGAAAATTACTTTTTTTTAAACAACATTCTATATTTATAAAGGAATTCTGAAGTGTCAATTTTAAAGTTATATTTCCTGAATTTCAAAAGTTTCAATTTTAAAGTCATATTGTTGAATATAAAAAATTTCATTAAAGTTCATTTTCTCAAGAGATATATAAGAATATAATCCTTATTTTTCATTTTGAAGAAAAACAAATTGTAGCCCAACGAAATACTTTGGATACTCAAACAATCAAAACCATTTTACTGAACTCCAAATCGAATCAAATAATTATCAGAGCTCACACCTAAATTTTATTGTTAGTGGCTAAAGTAATAGATTAGTGGAGTGCCAAAAACAAATGTACACAATATTGGACAACGGATAATAAGTGAAACCGTTTCTGAAGTAGGAGAAGAAATAAAAAAATTATTAACTTTAGAAACATAACTTTTTCGTTTAAATACAACAGAAGATCAATTAACATTTTTTTTTTAAAGTTCTTAAAAATATTTTGCATCAGATAAGTAGGTCTAAAATGAAATTGATTTACTGACCCCCCCAGCCGTAATATTAGATTAGAGAAGGCAAATGTCCTTTTTAGCATTATTATTTACAGGTTGAAAATCGACTTTCCTAATAAAAATCAGGACATTGTATGAATTTATACCAAACTGGAAGCTCTGGACAGTATATAAAAAGAGGATATATACTATAATGTTTACTTATTCTTAGTCAATCCAACTCTAACTGACCAATTAAAGGAATATTGGGTGGAAAAACTATGCTTTTTCTTTTGTTTTATAATAAATTTTAAATTGTTACAACTAGCGTGTGTCAATTAGTATCTTATTTACTCTTTGACTTCAAATACTTATACATATATCACTTAATAATTAAGCAATTAACTATATTTAACTCTTACATTAACGCAAAGAATATATTTTCTAAAATAAAAAATTATAAAAAAATGTTAGATAATACTTGAATTTTGTAAAAACTAATTAACATATATTTAGAAATCAAACAGGCTCTAAGTTCAGAAAATGTGCTCAACCATTTGGAATATGTAAACAAAACTCTAAAATAGCCATAACTAATGCAGAATTAGTAAATCAGTAAATAACGCGCTCATGTGAGATATTTTCTTGAACTCAACATGCACAGGTTCGATTCACGGTCGCTCCTAGCCAAGAGAGTATACAAAATGTAAAGGTATTTGAATATTGGCTAAATTGCAGTGAGCGTTGCTCTTACCAACAAATAATATGTTGGTAAGAGCAACATATGAACTTTTTTATTAATTTTTCCTCTCTATTTTGGAAATGTTAAAGTTTCACCAAGGATAGAGCATTTTAATTAATAATGATCTATCATAGCAGATATGTCGTCCCTCAAAGTTACCAATTTTTCTTTCATGCATATGTTTTGCACTCACCGCAATGTACAAATATATGTATATCCTCATTAATGTTTCTTGACTTTCAAGGCAGTTTTGACATCAGGTGGAATAATTTTTATACTAGAATCTTTACTTATTCAAAGTGATAACGAAACAATTGGGCTTAGCCACATAGGGAAATTTTTATATTTATCTCAATATATATCTCAGTTTGTTAAAAAATTATAAATGTCATAATTGTCGAAGAAAACAAAAAAAATGCATTTGCCGTTTAAAACAAAATGTTATTCGTACAAATTTTGCAACCTAAAACATTTTTTACTCTCAAATTTAAAAAAAAGTCTATAGTCAAATTTGTCATTCATAAAAAAAAAAACAATCTGTCAAAATTATCCGAAAAGTCGAAGGAAAGTGCCCCCTCCCCAACCTTCTCCCCTCAAAAATATAATATTGTGCAAATGCTCCTGATGATGGCACCGCTGTACAATTTCTCCTCCCCACTTGCACATACATGAAATATACTTAATCATTGCAACTTGTTCGGAACAATTAAAGGATAACTAAAAAAAATAGCTGGATATTCTTTCAAAGTGCTGAAACACGACTTGTATCAACTTCCTTGAAAATATCAGTTGGTCAACTTACTCACTTGTCAACTAGGGGCTAGTTGACACGCAGATATGTCATCTTCTCTCCCTATCTATATTGAGACATGCACACCATTTTGATATATTATTTTTAATGTCTTTGTCCTTCTTCAACAAGGCTACAATATGCTTTTTAAAATCACCTTTGTTCAAAATGAACATATTAGAAGACCACACAAAGATATTTTTATATTGTGGATGATAAAGGTCAAGCGTTTCTCATTTTTGTATTTGCTTATATATATCTATATATAAGTATTTAAAAATATGTATTTGTGTTTGTAGATAGTAACAGATGTTTTTAACATAATTAAGAGTTTAATTACTATTGCTATATCTAATTATTATTCAAACATAATTTGTTTTTATTTGTTTATCAAAATATTGAACATATAATACAAATTGAGTGTAGTATATAGGTTTGCCATTTTAAGGGTTCCTGTTCTAAATATGTGTTTGTTTTGTTGAAACGAGGTTTTTTGAAATATTAGTAAATACATCTTCAATGAAGGGATTGCTTAAAAAAAACATTTGATAGTTATTTCGGATAATTTATTGACAAACCGTTTCTTATTCAGTGCACATATTATGTACATATTTAATTGCGGCACTTTTTTTTTTTTTGTTATATTAATTGGTCAGTTGTAATTCCACTGATTAAGGACAAGTATACATTATAATATTTAATTTACTCCAGGACAGGATAAAAAATCGATCAATAAAGGAGATAAAAAAAGTCATTACAAATTGCTCTAAAAAAGTACATATATCATGACTTTGTTTTTACTTTTTACATATAGTTTGGGAGCGGGGATATATATCCTTATAGCATGAAAAAGTCCTTTAAAAAAGTACAAGCTATGTTAATTCCATGCTCAATTAGAAATCATCCTTTTTCTTTTTCTTTTTTTTCTCTGGTGATCCAATGATGAAAGCACTCACTAGACCTTTAACCGTGAAGGAAAAAAAACACTCGTTAATTTGAGCATTACAGCACCTCTTCAAGGTTGATATACTATGGTAATGGTTCGTTTTTTCATGGTTGTCTAGCTTCTTCACGGACCCTGATTATTGGTATATATATGTATATAAAGTTACATGGGAGTTGAACCATCTCATTAGGGATGGAACTGCACATACATATGTAAGTAAAATCTACGGTAAATATATAATATGGGGGATTTCAAGAACCATTTCCTTCATTTCTCCTATTAAAATTAGATAGCTTTAAAGCGTGCTCCTGGACGATTTAAAATGAATCTCGATTTTATTTAGATACATAATAGGTATTAAGATTTATTTCACTTATCATTTTTTTTTTTGTTGTCGGGTTGGGTTATTTAATTAAAAAAGGTGGGACCTGCAGCCTCTTAAAACCCATAAGTACAGTATTAGTGATTTTGATAAAAATGAAGAAAATGATAATTTAGAGTTTATTTAAAATTTTAATAATTCAAAATTTAGTATATTTGCTTAAAATATATGAAGAAATATTTTTTTGTTTAAATCGGGATCCTACAATTTGAAAATGTGTTTTCCGTGTTCCCGCTCAAAGGCCATTTCTTGGGAAATTCCGGGATCATATAGTAAATGAAAATACTGTGTAATTTCACTTATTTCACAACCAGTTTGGATGCGAACTTGTAGGTTGTAGCTCAAAATTCACGAAAAAATTGCAATAATTAGAGTTTTAATATGTATTAATAAAAATATTCAAAAGTCAATTACTTTTGTTTTGTAAATATTAGGTATTTTATGTTCAATTTAAAGTATATCCAATCATTCTTTAGTGCATCCCGCGTGATGATCTCTCCATCTTATTTTGGCTAACGTCCAAAAACTATTGATAACTCTTGCTCTAGTACATACACTTGTCCTCAAAATTATTCATACCCCTGTTAATTTTGTATTTTTTTTTTTGATGAGACTTCTGTATTTTTGTTAAGTTTGCTTATGAAATATATATACCAACAAGTTAAAAAATAACATCAATACACAATTTCAGAAACTTTTGATTTTATGGGTATTTTATTGATGGATAACCAAAAACGGCAATGTTCTAAATTATTCAGACCCTTGACAATAATGTAAATGAAAATGTGTCAAACTTGTTGACCTCTGTCTTAAAGTTCTTTCAAGATATCCACATAGAATAAATACCTCTTCTGATGGCCAAATGTTAAACAAGATAAGAAATAGCATCTTTCCAGAAGAGCAATAATAGTGTGAGAGTTGTCTCGTCACACTCAAATTTTGGTCATCACGGTCAAGATGAAGGAGCTCAGTAAGGACCTGTGTCATCATCTTGTGAATGCCTAGAGTGAAGGAAAAGGTTACCATGCCATTTCAAAGCAGTATGATGTCCCTGTGGAGACCGTCCACAAAAAAACTTGACAAAAATGCATTATTTCTATCACAATTAAAAATCACATTTTTGACATATGTAATGAAATTTCAAAGCCCAATGGGTAAAAGTTAATGGGACATTAATTTTCGGGACACGTTGTATTTTGAATTAATAGACAGATACAAAATTAGTCGAATAATAAATATTAGATATAATTAATTTTCTTAATTATTAATTTTTTGATATATTTGAGATATGTGTAAAGAAAATAGCTTTATTTATAAGAATCGTCAATGATATGCATTGCTAATGCGGTCTACATCTTTTAAACTACTAAAAATAGACACTTTTGAAGAAAATAAAAATGAAGTAGACTTTTCATATAAACATTAAAAAGGTTCATTCTTTCGATATAATCGTTTTAAAGTGGCGTGATCATCCAAACCGTGTGGTGTTTTGTTAAAGCTCTGGTTTGAGTATTTACCTAATTAAGAATTACTTTATCATGTGGGAATAACCATTTTGAATACATCTTAGAAATATGCTTGTCATGTCGTTTATAAATGACTCCAATCAAAGGACATTTCGTTCTTAATGTCCATGTATGTATATATACATAAAAGCAACATAAAAAAACAAGTTTGATATAAGATATGAATTGATGTATTCCAAAACTAAGTATCAGAGTGTAAACAATTTCAAAACATAACAAAATCTCCATAAACGCTGAGTCATTCTTACTCAGCAAAGTGTGATTTTATGTGATCATTAATCTGGGTTTTTTTTAAAGTAGAAAAAGAACAAACATTGATCGGGATAGAGATTTTATTTTTATATGTTTTAGCAGTACTTCTCAACCTTTCAAACTCCTTGAATCTCATTCACTAAAGAAGGTATAGCTATTTGAAAGGTTGTATCAATCTAAACACTCGCCACAAATGACATGTATATTCATCAAGCTTGCAATTAAAAAATACGAACGACAAATATATTCAACTTTCGTATTGAAAAAGATTACTAGGTATGTTAGTAGCAAACGTGTTAATTTTGGGCTTAAAATCTGTCTTGTATCTGTTATACCTTTATGAAAAAGTCTATATTTCAAAACACCCTCTACTGGGCATTATTATCAAAAGTATTGAATTAGTGTGCCTACATGAGTTTATGAATTTAATTCTTTCAGTAGAACCTCAATTAGTATATTTCATTCACGATAATAGTTTGCCACGATTATCAATCAGGGTCTCATTTAAGTTTTTTATCAATCTTATCAGCCTATAATATAAAATAACTTTTAGAATTCCGAAATAGCTTAACAATGACGTCATTTAACAAAGATTATCCTAAGGGATGACTTTTGCGTTTGCTTCGGACTCTTAAGATTTAAAATAGAGCCGAGAAGGTTGTAAAGTTTTTAGGGGGATACATCCCTACTTATATTAAAACGACTGTGGTGTCACATAAATTTCTCAATGACTTTAAATATTGTCTTATCATTTCCCTTGAAAAAATTAAGAAAAAAAGGGACCAAAATTAAATCGTATTAAGCCAAATATGTCATCCTTGAAAAAGTTACTCCAATATAGCCAAGGTATGATAACATTTCCTTGCAAAGATTTTTCTGTCATTGATTTTTGAAACGGATTCGTACGCTTTTTGAAGATTTATTACTGGACAAGTTTACTTACGATATGATTTTTTATAAGTATCGCAATGCTTGTAAATAACAAATCTTATATATCACTAATATTTTTATTTTATTTTTAAATCGTGTCCCTACCATTCTAATAATTCAATTAATAGGAAAGACTAAAGTAAATTGCAACACTTCCCGTAAGAATTAAAAAGCAAGAACTCTCTGATACCGGCCACGTAGTCCGCAAGGGGAAAATATTTCGGAATACGCTGCACATTATAACTGCTAATTAGGTTCTAGGTGTCTCCACAAATATTCTTTTTTTCTTGGTTATCTAATAAACAAAAATCCCAAAATATACATCATAGTTGTATAATATAATGCAAAATATTTGAACAAAGGAATCAATCATTTTTGTCAATTTTTCTTCTATATATTGCATTAAAACTGACTTTTTATGGGTGAAAGTAATTTTTTGAAGAAACAATATTGTTCATTAAATGACTTATACCATTTGTATTATTTATTCTACTTCTATCACTCCATATTTTTATGCAAATATAAAATTGAGGATTTGAGATGTTGTAACACTCGATACAATGAAGTTAGTATCAAGAAGAATTGCAAATATTTCTGTAGTATTTATTTTGTATGGATGTATAAAAGGATCAAGATTATTTATTAAATTTGAGAAATGTTAAGCTCTGAGGGTAGTAAATTTTCTTTTCAGACAAACAAAAATATTTTCAATGGCTGTCAATAAATTTTAATGGTGGCTCAACGGCTTCCAAGTATTGAAATTTTTGTATTAAAAAAAAGAAAGTATTTTGACCTGAATATAATCGAAGCACTTTGTGTTACAACAAACTTTATATGACAGGAATTTTAGCTAAATAAATTTGCAATCGAAAATATTTCAAAGTATTTCTACTAACGTTTAGTTCTAATTGGTCAAAAATATCAAAGATTCCGATTCATTGCATTATTTTTTTCAAAATGTCCAACTGTCTCCTCGTAAACGAAATTCTATCTATATTTACACTTTATGTCACCCAAATCATTAGAAATTGTCAATTTGTTACTCAAAATAGAATAAAAATTTTTGGAACCTTTTTCCAACATTTTACTGACCTTTCTTTAAATAAAAATACTTTATAAGCTAAATCCATTTAATAAATCGTAATTGAGTATCAAAAATACTCATTATAAAGACGTTAACCTTTTTCTGACCTTTACTTGATACAAATATTCTTAAAAGCCAATTTTTAACAATAAGTAAAGTAATTAAATCTTATTTTATTTTAAACTCAGGCATCATTTCTGAGTACTGGTATTTTGTTCAAATTTTTTATGATGGAAAGATACATTATGAAATTTAATCTTTTTTGGACATACTACCAATCAATATGTATTTTTACAACTCTATACATAAAAGGGTTTTTCGTTTCCCGGAATATCCAACATTTAATTTAATGAATTATATAAAATTATATTACGAAATAAAAAAATGGTGTATTTTTTTTGAAGGATTATATAATTTTAACCAATATTATTGTCTATGTTTTTTTTTTTATATTTTAAACTTTTTTTTATTAATGATAAATTTCTTGAGGGCTTTAATAACCTTAAAGAACCCCTATTGGGAATTACTGCTCTAAATAATGTTCATTCAGTTCATTTTAACTATGCATGACTTTTCTGGACATTAATAATCCGCATTAATGAAGGACTGATAACCCTAGTTCCTTCACTTAGTCAATTTATATTCGTAAAGTAAAACTTTTTCTAATCTTTTATAGGTAATTAATTGTTGTTTGTTTTTTAGTAAATTAACTAATCTATTTTGACATATTTTTAAATAATTTTAGTTTTATTATACTTCCCCATCAGAGTAAAAAAAAAAGAAAGAAAAAAACTTTTTAAGTATACTTAGCCCAACACACATAATAAACTGCATTTGTACAATACCACCACACCAATAAATGCATCAATTTAATTAAGTTAGAAAATTAATAATAATATCCTAAGTATTATCTACAATAGCCCTGCACACCATTTTTTAAATGAAGGGGCTAATAATTGTAATTTTATATTTATTTAAGCTTTATGTTGGATGGTTCTTGGTAATTTTGTAGCACACATGTTAGCCGCGAGTAACTTAGATGCATACTTGTTTGCCTCTTTGAGATGTTGCTGCATTACATATTCGCCGCCTATTTATGCTCTTATAATATAAGTTCAAACTTTAGGTTTAGTCTTTAATGTTTTTTTTTTTTTTGTTATTCTTACACTAAAAACTTAGATTTATTTACATAAAATAAGCATTATAAATTAAAAACAGTACTAATTACATAATCATACAAAAAGAATAATTGTCATAGATAATAAAACAATAATTAGCATTTCAACCAAAAAAATTTTTTAATGGGAATACTATTTACAAAATTATTAAGAAATAAGAAAATAGTTTAATAAACAAATTTCAATGCTTTACTATCTCATTATTTTATGATGCTCCCTCATTTCATTCAGAAGAGGCATTGCTCTTCACTATTCAATTCTTATCAAAATTTTCCATCGTTGATATTGATGGAGATCATCATCTCCATCCCCTGAGGTATAGCCTTTTTATTAGTTATTACCAAGACTATATTGGAACTGAGGCCTCTATTTTGCTAAGTGACTTGACGTCATTTACACTAGCCAATGACCCTTTGTGATTCTGCAGTTCCATTGTTTCTGTTCTGTCTCCTCCAAACTGATTATCCATTGCTGCACTGACTGGCATAGAAAGAAGAGTTGCACAGAAAGTGCAGTATTTATTTTCCACTGGTCATTTGTTAGTGTAGAGTCAGGATTTAACCATTTAATATCGGAACTACATTTGATGCACCACTATCATTTAGTCTTTACTGTTGAAACATTTATTTATTTCTATCTATAGAGTTTCTTACGTTTCTTTGAGAATCAACTAAGATCATGATTATGAGTAAGGTGTATTTAATCAGTTAGTCCTTTCGAAATAGGCTCATTATCTCGGATCCATGAAACCTTACTCTTACGTCTTTATCCACAATATTATTATTTTTATTTTCTTAAAATTTTTCATTTTTTTCGTTTTTTATTTAGAGTTGAGGTACAACAGAAAATACTAAAGGTAAAGTTCGAACCTATACTATTAAACAAAAAAAGGTTGTTTATGTGTCATAAGGCAAAGTCTCCTAGAGGCAAAAATGTATTCTTCCTAAATTACCCACGGTGAAAATGTTTGCAGCAAAATTACGAGACACTATGTCTTCATCTGTTTGGAGATATCCTCTTTTTTCACATTCTATTCATGGGATACTTTTATATAAACTTATAAAATTTCAGGTTTTCTATGGGTTTAGTAGATTTTCAGGATGTAAAAAAAAAAAAGAAAACATATGTGAAAAAGAATGGTTCAACTCTCTCTTTTTTTTAAATAAGATTTTTTATTTATTAATTATATAAACTAAACTTTAACCATAAATTTCATTAGTTTTAACCATCCCCTCTTAAAACCTAAACTAATTGAGTCACATGTCATTTTTTGGTAATCAAAATATGGACAGTATAAATATATGATACTTGAAAAGTGGGTCTCCCTGGCACTGCCCTGTTGCACGTCCCGTGCTACAATTAAACATTCAATTAAGCTTTGAAGTTAACAGAGAATGTATCGATTTACAAATTATCTCCTTTGTTGGCATGACAATAGAAAAAGGACGTCAAAACTTATTATAAACTTATAAGACTTAATAATACCTTACAAAAAAAAACTAACACGAAAAATCATCGTCTTAGTGTTTAATCTTATAAATAGTGAGAGCTGTTACTTTTAAAAAATAACAACTAAAAATAATAATATAAGTAAGAGATTATCGTTCCTATTTCTTACTTTGGACTAAAGATTACCATTTATATATATCAGACACTTATTCGTATAAATATTTAGAAGCAAGAGGTAGGGATTGAGTCATTATATTACAATTGACAAATAAATATATCAACTAGAATGGGCACTCCGTGAATCTCCACCAATTTTTTCTCCTAAAAATTGGTATGTATTTCTGCTGTATGTTATGAGTGAAAAGTTTTTAAATGTTGTACGTTTTTACAAATTTTCTTGTGACTTTGACCTAGTTTTTTATTAAAATGTATTTTTAATATCCATATTATATATACAAAGTTCATTTGAGTTATTTGTTCGAAAGTTATGGTCGATTATGGATCTTTAACTTTTGACCTTGGTCTCTCAAATTTTGATGGTCTCTTACAGTTCACTTTTATAATGTTCTTAAAAAAGTTTTAATCAAAACCTTTTGCTTACAAACAAACCAAGGCGAAAATGAACCTCCGTTCAACTTTTTTTGACATCAGGTATTAATAAAAAAGTTGAAATAAACTTAATTAGGTGTTGGATATGATATTTGAACTCAAATGATTATCAAAATAAATTAAACATTCAAGTTATCATTTGTCAAAATTTCAAGTATCACAAAATACGACATTTAACAAAGTTACAGACACTCCTTTTCTATTCAAAAAGAGATTGATGAATTGAAAAGGAGAAAAACATTACATACTATGTGGAAAACGACCAAACACCAAAAAAAAATTTATTTTAAATATTATTGATTTACCTTCAGACTGAATCTTAGATCCAGCCAGCAGCCCTTATTTTTGACCATTTTTATTTTTTATTTCTTGTCCGGTAAAAAGATCAAAATTACCTCAAAAAAACTAAAAATGAAGCTAAAAATATGTTATTTTTTGGATCAAATATTTTGCAAAAACTTCTGCTAAATTAGTGTACTGGATCAATCAACAATTAATTAGTTTTTCTGTTTCAAATGTATGTTGGAAGGAAGAAACGCTTTAGAATAGTTCATATTAGATACTATTGACGTTAAAGAAATTCAAATAGTTGATTAACCCTACAGCAGAGAAGACCTCAAATGACGTCATTAACGAACATAACCATCGTTGTGAGGACTGGATAATACTTTTTTACTTGTGATGTGATCTATTTATAATTGTAAATTAATAAAAGCGGAACACTCTGGTTCCTACGACCATCAGAACTGGTTTAAAGGTCAGTGAGAGGTAGGGAAAATGTGTAGATCCCTTTTTCTATATGTGAGATTCGATTTTAAAACAGTAATAATATTACTATTATAGAAAATAAGTTTTTTTTTTTTCAAATTCCATTTTTTTAAGAAAAATAAGTTTTTTTTTTTAAATAACTTTGTTTTTTTCGAAAATGTCAATCGTTTATGCCCCTTTTAAATTAGTCCTGACGACTATGTAATTGACCTACAAACATATAAAGGAAGTATATACTATATACTTAGGGCAGATTTTTTAAAGAGGAATAGTTATAAAATGAAAGATGGAACCGAAATAAAACAATCATGTGTTAAATAGGGTTTTCACGTGACAACAGCATTGTTGATGTAGGTCATTTTAGAGACATACACAACCAAGTTTTACAACAATAAAAACACTTATTTGTATTAAAATAATGAGCTATTGGATGTCAAAAGGAGAGAAACTGATAAAAGGGCATAAGTCATTTTATTAGTTTGTAGACCTTACAATTTATCAAAATTTTAACTCTTTACTGCCTAGTTTTATTATATATCAGGTACTAATATGTATTAAAAATATGTATGTTATTACATCCTTATATAATCTTATTTCTGTAGTCTAGATAAAAATTAACTAATACAATGGAAAAAGTAGAATATTTTTCTCCAATTATTCTACTTTTTTCATTCTCATTGATTAAAAAAAAATCTAATTATTTTTAGTACTTATTACTTTGAGCCTCCACATTGGCGTCTCTTTCAAAAATGATGTATTTTTTGACATTAGTAAAATGCTCTATATAAATTTTAAAACAAATAAAGAATTGCCACAGTTTGTCTTAAAAAAAGGAATGTATATTCATTATATAGAATATTTCATGAAATAAGTGTATGTATAAGTTTGTTGTATTGATATAGTAATTTTATTATTCTAGTAGACAAGTTATTTTTTCTAATATCAGCTTCTGTAATTTTTTATTTTTTTGAAGTAATATTAAAGACATAAATTGCATTTATTTTTAAAAGATTACTTTATTTGAAAAGTCTGTTAGCTACTACAAATATATATTACATTATACAAGATGCAATAAATCAAATAACATTTAATTTTGCGCATATATATTTAAACATTATTACATTTAATATATAGGTTTCCTTTAATGGATATTAAATGAAAATATAAATTACATGTGTATCTATATAGAAGGATAATATTTTACGAATTTGTCAGTAATTCTTGGCATTCTATTAAGAGGGTTTGAAAAATATGTACTATATATATTATACATACTTAAATTTATAAAATACAAATTTATCTACCTAAATATGTATCATAATTAACAAAAAAACAATTTTTATCAAAAAATAAAAATTCCAAATTCATGCTTCTACATTATATGCTATATGAATAAATTCCCTTTGTTTAACCAAATTAAAAATTATGTACATGTAAAACAGTGATTAAGAACTATGGGTTATCTCCCATTTTTTAGGGACTTATAAGGGTACACTATGGAACATCTCGATACCTGGAATAAAGGCGGTATTTTCTATTTTCCAAAATGAGGAATTTTTTCTTTTATCATATACAATAATATATCAGAGTATAATAACGCCAGAATAAATTGTGTTTAACATTTTTTAAAACCTCAAACTACAAATCTACAAATTTCAGCAAAGATTTGTCTCCCTCATATTTTGTTACAATTTTTTTTTAATATATCTAAATACAAATTATGCTCTAAGAACTGTAAAAAACTTTATAAAGTATATATTTTTATAAAAGAAAGATAATATGACTCAAGTGGGAAAAAAAAAAGGAAAACAAAATGAATTGATAGACTCTCATGTATTAAGAAATTCCATGGGTACACCAACGAAAAATTGCCGAGACAATTCACAATTTTCCCAAAAATGTCGTATTTTTTAATATTATAAGCAAGCTTTATTTATGGTATAAATTCAATATCAGGATACACATTTTAACAATTCCTGAAACAGTGCAAATAATTTGCATCAATAAAAAATGATGCCCAGATACGAAGCACCTATAATTAACCAATTAATGAATATTTAATATGTAAAAACTTCACATTCCAACCTATAAGAAACATGAATTTATTTTTGATCTTTCACGAATATAAATAAAGGTAGGACTAAGATAAAACTTATTTTTTCTTATTAAAAATATAAAATAAATTACTTTAATTCACAGTATTTATTATTAACTATATCATTGAGGAGTTATCCGGGATCTTGCTAAAGGACAATTTTCCTACAAATGAAAACCCATAGACGTATTACAGCTAATTTTAATTTTAGTAATACATACCTCTGGAGTAATTTTCGATACCCAAGAATGCTAACCAGATACTATTTTCTTGTATCTTACTGAAGGAAATTTTTTCGTAAAATGTAAAAGATTAATCCCAATACTTCATGGACACATTACAGTCAATAGTTATTTTAGTTTTATAAATTTTTGGGGTTAGTTGATATACCCAAGAATGCTAACTGTATACTTTCCCCAAAATCTTACAGAAAGACGATTTCCCGGGAAATGAAAAACCTTATCTTAATATTTCATAGACGTACTACAGTCCCTTAAAATTTTAGTTTTATAAATTTCTGAGTTAAGCTAAAATACCCAAGAATGATAACTGGATACTTTTCCCGGGATCTTGCTGAAATAAAATTTATTGGCAAATGAAAAACAGTTATTTTAATTTTTCATGGACGTATGATAGTCAACTGTCCTTCTAGTATTACAAATTTCTGGGGTAAGTTGATATACCCCAGAATGCTAACCGGATATTTTCACCCGGGATCTTTCTGAAAGAAAATTTCCGGGCAAGAAAAACCCCAATCAGATTATTTCATTGACAAACTACAGTCCTTTGTCATTTAAGTAATTCAAATTTCTAAAGGGAAGTTAAGATACCCAAGAATATTAAAAGGATACTTTAGAACTTTCACTTCTTTTATAAGATTTAATTTGACAATAATATGGTCTGTATCAAATATAAAATAGTAATTTTTAAGTGCTTTATTGTAACAGGGAATTTTGCTACTAAAAGTCTAACTTTAGACGCCTTCTTTTCTTAATAGTAATTGACAACGGTTTTTTGTCGAAAAATACAAATGTAAAAGTTCAGACTTAATTTTGAGAAAAATTATTCAAGTTTGTTTTTTTGTTGATGGGTCAGAAATGTTAAGCTTTCGTTCAAAATAAAAAAATTTAAGAAGGGCTCATAAAACTTATTTCTAATAAAATTTGTACCTAATTGAATAAAAATGGATTCCTTAAGGATATGTTCCAGTGATTTTTGTTTTAGTACATAGAGGAAAGGAGGGGGGAGGGGGGAACTAACATGTCATGCTCAATGTAACGCTCATAAATTTATATACCAAGTAGAGAGAAAAAGAAACCAACAAATTTCCAAAGGATTCACACAATTAATTTCATATGGTTATCAAATGAATTGTGCAGTAATTTATGTTATACCGTGTACAGTGTACATGTTGTAACTAGTTTAATCAAATTCTACAAAGTGTTTCCCAAAAATATAATAAATAATTCCTTGTAATGATGTATTAATGAAACTTTTTTTTTTGATAGTTAATCATGGATAAATAGATTTTCTGTGGCACATTATATAGTTCAAATGTTCATAGTTATATATTACTTTATAAAAACATTATAAATGTGTTATTTTAATATATCAAAATGAAATGATGACATCAATTAATAGTTGTTATGTCAAATTACAGATGATGTAATTAAATCAAGCGTAATGAAACGTAGAAATTGTAACTTTTGTAAATTGTAGCAATCCACTTGTAGAAATTATGACTTGTACAAACATCACACTTGTATACAAGATAAATATATATTACATGGAGGTATGAACTAGTGTTGTTCGGTAAACCGGCACAAACTCATATCAGGATACTGACGCGTTTAAAACAGTACTATACTATATTAGTGTTGAAACAGCTATTTGATGCTCCATCCCATTATAACAGCATTGATCTACTAATGTCGGAACCCTAAAACTTCTGAACTAGACCTATCCTCCCTCCCGGAAAACACAAAATATTCTTTAAAAAAACAAGAAGGAAAATGTTTATTTGCAAAAAAAGAGTCTTTAAATTTCTGAACAAACACCTCCACCTTTACCACTATTCATTCATCTATTTATTCAATATAAAGTATAAAATACCGATAACTATTTTGATATCGATGCCAGTACGAAAATATTGATATTGCAACAACATAAGAGGACATTAATAAACCATATGACTACTTAAAAGTTAGGGTGTATAGCCTAATATCACCTGTTTTTTCGTTTGAGGAGAAGGGGGATCAACTAGAAAGCAAGTAGATCTTCATAGTTTGCCAAGACGACATAAATGACGGCATAAGGAACAGGAGATAAACATTCAATAAAATAAAAAAAGGATCGACTTTTAATACTTTTGGAAAAAAAAGAGTACCTTTTACTCAAAAAGTGTCTTTTTAGAAATAGAAAACCATATTCCTCATTAAAAAAAAAGTTCCGTTTAAAAAAAAAAAAAGCCCGGCACGTGCCTTATAAGTGACCCCCCCATAGTATACACTTATATAATTATATGCTAACGTGAGTAAGACCCCTATATATACAGGTGCGAACGCATGTTCTCTAGCCGTATTTGCTGTTGTCTTACGTTCTTGAATGCTTCTGTAAATTTCTTGGTTAATCCATTAATATTAATCTTTTTAATAAGCCATATGTTGTCATTCCTGTTAATGTTTTCTTTTCAAGAAGGTGCAAATACCTTTTTCTTTTTCTCTTTGCACTTTCTCTTTGCAGTTTTTTTATTATCATTATTTTCATATTTATAATAATAATTAAAAGTGCATGAAAGGTAGGTACTAGTGTTGGACTTCAGTCTGAGACCGTCATGATTTTTTATAAATCGAACTAATTTGGTCCTTTTTAGAAGTTCGGTGGGGTCAGATCTCAAAGAAAAATTTGGTCAAGTTCCATTTTACAAAAAAAAAAAAAAAAAAAAAAAAAAAAAAAAAAAAAAAATTGGTCTAGATCATTCATATTTAAAATTTGTACTAGACCGACATATCTGTCCAAATCCGTCTAAAAAAATCCCTTCAGAGCGAATCGGTTTTTTCTGTCTTGAACCAAGTCTCAACACTAGTATGTATAAATTAAAAACAAAGTAAATTCCTGCTTGATTGAGGTGTGACCTCATAATAGAAAACATAGAGGAGGGTTTAAATGCAACGGCTACTTCAGACTATTAAATGCATTCATTAAACTATTAGCAAGGTTCACACTAGAGTTTCTCATTTCCCGAGAAATTGTAGCTCAACAAGGTACTGACAATTCTCGATGGGATATAAATTAATGATTAACATGAAATCTTATCAATTTTTGATATATTACGAAGAAAAAAATAATTTCAAGCAAGTCGTATAAATTTTTATTTTATTTGAATTTTCAATGTGGATTCAACTTTTCATTGAATGAATTGTATAAAGGTAGCTTAACTTATGAAATAATCAAATGTGAGATTTCCTTATAAACAAGCACTTCCTCAAATATTTCTCGTTGATGTAAAACCCCGAGATCCTGGATGAGTAACTCTCATCCCCTGCATTTACATTATACAGGGATATTTTACATATTTGAGTTAAGACATTGCCCTTCTTCTAATTTTGCATTGATATCCATTTCTTTATTAACTTCATATTATCAATAATTACTACAAGTAAAAAAAGGTCTGGAAATTCATATCGGATAAATTAATTTGATATCCCATATTCCTCTCTCAAGGAATACAAATCCTACTGCAAAACTCTTCACTGTACTTTGAAATTCATGAACTTGTGTTACGAGTCGCATATATTTAATCATATTATATGATTGGAGTCTTGAATCTGTAAAATAAATTAACTACCATTTAAAAGGCTATTGGTATTTACGTGTTTAATCTGACGAAGTGTAACTATTCAACAATTAATTTCCTTTATGAATGGGTCGTCTATTTGAAAAAAAATGTCTAAAATAGGGAAATTCAAGACAACGGTCACTTCTAGCTCAAAAGACTCACTAGCCAACAAAAAAGTTAATTTGTGTTTATCTGAGGTGAGAATTATGATCAAGTCATTATATAAAGGCAATTTTTTTGACATATTATGTTATTGTTTTAAAAGCTTGGATCCAAAAATATAAGGTTTAGCTCCAACATTTATCAATTTAACTATACCATATCTATATATAATAAAGCTATTTATATAAATAATTATATAAGGGTGTTGATAATTTTTTGGAGTAAGTCCCTGAAATGAAAAAAGCTAGCAACGCCCCTGTGAAAGATAGATTGATGATGACATCATCCACATCTTTGTTGACGTCAGTGAGCAAAAAATGTTCCATGAACGTCTTTTGCGTCTGATTCTGATGCGTCTTTAAGATTTTGAACGAGGAATCTTGGAGAACGATACATTCCTAAATATGCATACTACGGTTTCTTTATCAGGATCCGAGATTTATCGGGGTTTTATACATACGGAAAATTCCCTTGAAGTATGTCTTTCTCATGAAATACTATAGTTAGTCATTTCATAAAATATGTTACATTTAGTTATATGTGTTATGGAAAAGTTGAAATGTATGTTCAAATTTTAATAAATTTATATTAAAACTTATTATTACATAAAAAAGTGTTTATTCTAATTACCAATCAGAAATTGATACTTTCCCTCTTCTTTTATCCATTAAAACCATATAGTTATTATAAATTTATGAGTAATATAACTGCGGGCATTTGAAGTTTATTATGTTCCACAGAATACTTGTATTTTAGTTTTTTTTTATTAAACTAGTCAAAAATTACACCTTTAATATTTATCATTCATTAAATATTAAATAATCCCTATATCTTCATCCCAAGAACTGTAAATCCTTCATTTCAAATTATTCATCACATTTTTTGGTTACAACTTGTACCCAACGTATAAAAATTTACAATCTAGAAAAAAGGAAATTATTAATCCCTTACTTTTTAATATTTTTTTGTAGGCTGGATTTTGGTTACGGAACTCCAAAACGCTGTACCCGTGAGCTTTAAAAACAAAAACCCTTGTACTATTAATAATAATGAAAAAAAATGTTAAACATAAGAATTGAAAATATGTTTGATGGGTTAGCCTATGATATATTAATTTTTTTGACAAATTAAATGAAATACTACAATTTTTAATTTATTAACGATATCCCGATATTCAAGGAAATCCTGCTATTTAATAAATCGTTTCCCCGTAAATAAGAAACCATGATACATATTTTGTGATTGCAATTAAACTTACTTGTTGAAAACACCAGCAATCGAGGGAATAGATGCATAGATGGAATTTTCTATATACTTTTGTATGTATATCAATCATGAGGAAAAGCGGTGTAGTTGACCACCCATAAGTGAACTGCCTTTTTTCTATACAAAAAAATACAAAAAATTAAGTGTCAAATTTATTAATCATTTTGTATGTTTTTTTAGCAAAATTTAACAAAGCACGTGGCGATGATCTTTGATTATTCCTTTACATTATTCTTCACCGAACAAGTAACTAATATCAATCTAAAGAACGGATATTAGTAAAAAAACCAACTAAGTTTTCCAATTAGAAAAAAAAACAGTTGAGGCGTGTGTTCTTACTTCTTTTTTTGTTCATTATTTAATAGGCTGTGGGGGTGTTAAAATCTCCCTCTGAATGAATGACTATTGACCGAGATGGATAATTTTTCTAAATTCTCGAGAGTGTAAATCAAAGAGATAAGTACATTATGTTTGCCATTTTGATAGACAACATCTTTAATAAAAAAGATCCACATATAATGAATACCTTACTCGCTAATAAGAATAATTTTTCAAAATAAGGAGAAATACATAATAAAATACTTTTTTTAAATGTACGTTCACGAGGATTTGGACAATTTCATTCTCTAATTATCACTAATTTTTGGTGTAAATTGATTTAAAAATGCATAAGAAAATCAATGTATATGAATTTAAATACAATTAGGATATTTTCCCTGTACTAATGATATTTTAAGTGTAGAAACTTCTCGTTTTCTTAGCAGTAATTAATTTTCTCCCCCAAAATCATATAACAAGCAGCTGATGCTAACAGCTCTAGGATATTTCGCCTAAGGAATTTTTGCCCAGGAAACTTTTTCCTTGATATATATATTATGACAAAAAGATATATTCTCACACATCATTCAAAGTTTAAAATGGGTCTGTCCACCCCTTGAAGTATTTTTGCATAAAATGAGTTTTTTTTCGGGCATCAGGAACTGCATCATCAAATTTTTAGCGACTCTGCAGATTTTCATCGAGGGAGGCCCATCCATCCCCTTGCATAGCTTAATTACCACTCTCAATGACTCAGACTGATCCACAGGGCCATCCATAACATATCAAGTTGTACAATATATACGTCTTAACACTGAAAAAGACGCTTTTTGAGACCCTTAATAAGCTATAGGGCTGTAAGTCCTTGGGACTCCTCTTGTCGCTCAAGAAGGATGTGCTTCTCGAGAAAATCTCTGAGAAAGCTAAGATCAACCACATGGACGCCATGGGATTTGCGGAGGATCCAAAGGACGTGCTTGTGATAAGCAAAAATGAGTTCCTGACATTTGTGATCACAGCCTTCTTGGCATCGACATTCAAGTGAGAAATCTTTATTGTCTTGCCCTCCAAGACCACCAAACAGCAAAGTCCAGGGGGTTCACGTCGGGTCAGGACGAAGGCCAGAAGTCTGCAGGCCAGACAGCCAGAAATACTGCATCTTCTTGGATGTGTGTACGGGGCGCCATCTTAGGTAAACACATAGTTGTTCCTGGGGAACATGCTCTTCAACTATGGCAAGAGATGGTACCTGAGGATCTTGTAGTAGACGTCCGTGTTGACTTTCTCGTTGGCTTGTAAGAAGTAGAGATACATCTGGCTGCCGTCGGACGCCACGACGCCAGGGACCATGACTTGAGCTAGATGATTGGCCCTGAAGGTTCCCTCTACCTGAGCTCTTGTTTTAGCCAAGAAGCGATCAGATCTCCTGTTCGGAACAACTGCTTGGGATCGACTTGTGCTTGGAGGAGATGGCACACCCTCTGCTATTTTGTTTGTTGCTTGGACATTTTTGATTATACAAAATCAAAACAATTATCAAAATATAGCTTTTTGTTAGTTCATTTGAATGGTGCCAAGTACAAAATCGTATGACTTATAAAAATGAGGCTAGATGGCCTCAAAGAGGATTTTAATTTTTGAATCCTCACTCTGTACATATATGAGGGCGAAAGTTACCCGATCGAAAATTCTTGGGGCAAATCTTCCGGTCACTCATCTTAAAAAAATTGTTATAATTCAGTAATACCATTTACATTGCTCCTGATTTCTCTTCGGTTTCTAACAAAAATCCAATCTCTGAATCGATGCCTACAAAATGATTATTATTAAAAAGTGTGTTCTATGGTCAAGGCTTAATATCTATAAAAATATAATCAACCTTCATAATACAGAGGGCCTAATGAAGGAATCTATTTCTTCATGGTCATTCTAGATATATATGTTTGTATCTCTTAGATACAAACATATGTCTATAAATCCAATAACCTCGTCTTAGAAGTAAAAAAACAAAAAATTAATTAAAATTGCTATTTGACTATAAAAAGAAGAGGGGGAAATGCATGGTCGATGTTTTTAATGCCAAGCAATATATGTGCTTCTATATAAAAATAGATACATACACATGTACAAATAAAATTGATGATTTTTTTATATTTAAAATGAGACCCAGACACACTATTAGACAATTTATGCATTGAGATATAGTGGTTAAAAAAATAGAAGTGAGCAAATATATGTATATACACTTTATTGTTATTGCAAAAAATACGAAATATATATATACATATTATATATAAAAATAATCTTGCATTTAAGTTATTTATTACTTATTCTTCTTCTGCTCCTACAGTGATTTCAAACCTTATTATGTATATATATTAGAGTGAACACTATTTTTCAAATTAAGAAAATTAACCTGTATAAAGCGGTCAGACTCAAACAACCGGGGGGGGAGTGAGAACTTGGTGCAGATGACGACCAATTTTGTAAAAATTCTTAATTTGAAAACTGAATATAACCGCTGAATCTGGTTTTATGCATAAAAACAGGTGACCGCTAGAACAGATTCGTGTGTAGTATGAAGCTGCCCTTATAAAGTATGAAGGATGCATGCCTTAATACTACAATAATGTTTAGGGTTCACTCTTAATCCGCTATTCAAAATATTTTCATCACTGCTGACTTTTTTGTTTGTTTGTTTTCTTTAAGGAACAATCTAATAAATATCTAATCAATTAAACATCCCAGCTCTAAGTCACTTCTAAACTTACCAGTGCAATTTTATTTAAAGATTATTACTTATTTTGATAGGATGTTTTGTGATAAGAAATTGATTTTAGGTATGACCTGAACAATATTTCACGATGTTAATGTAAGAAAGCAAGTTCGTCATTATCAAATGTTCCCAAGTTGTAATTACCTAATCACTAAATTTTTAAACTCAAACTAATTTCGTTTAATAGGGTATGAATAAGAAAAAAAAAAATATTATCTGCAAGGTGGTGTGACAGTACTTAGCTGGGGGAAGTAACATAAAGCTTTCACAGGTATCTCTATGTGACTAACATACCTAAATAATATCTCAATTTAAGGAATTGTATTAATTTGCCGCAAGATATCGCCACTCACACTTCCTTTGTTTACAAACTAATATAAGTAAATAACGCTCATGTCCCTGGGAAATCATTTCTTCTTTCAAAGTTTATTATTTCATTTTTTTTTTAATAATGTAAAAACCATTGATTTGTATATTTGACTATTTTTTAGTACTCTGCAAAGAAAATTTGCAGATTGGGGCTCATCTAAAATCAATATATAATTGCAACCTCATACAAAAATGAGTCAAATCATTAAAATGAATATGACGAGTTTTTTTCATGACGTAGAGTGAAACTAAATCTATTTTTGAATCTCTGAGACATGCTATGCTGTATTAATACATTGAATGGGTACCTTCAATGTATTATATTTCTAAATGAGTGACCACTCTAAGCGTTGTAGATACAACGTGTATGTATGTAGATTGTATAGACACTCTTATGACAATCTACCTGGAAAAAAAAGATTATTAATAATAATGATTTGAAGACAGAGTGAATCTCAATTCTCACCATTAATACTACTACTAATACTACTACATGCCTAGGAAGATAAGTAAGAAGGTATATAAGTTCGAGTGTAGGTAGGTTTATACTTAGTAAGTACATTGTACTCGTACAACATATTCTGTTCATCAAATCATTGTTTTTTATTTTTATTAGTGTTGGATTGGTATAAAAAAAGACTATTGTCCTATCAGTCCGATACTTAAAAAAAAAAAAAATCAATCCTAGAATTCTCCTTTATTGGTTTTTACAGTAACTACAACAGCTGAAATGACAGCTTTACTAACTTTTTCCTTTCAGCTGTTCAACATAACCTCTTTCAAGAGACAAGATAGCTGAAGTTTAAAGGAGGAGGTGTGTGGCTAGAACTTATCATAATACCTTTTAGTTATCATTTATTATTTTCTTCGTTGTTATATTAACCAATCCTAGGCTATGAGGAAGAATAGATTTAAAAGTAGCTATGACCGCAGGACTAAAGGAACAATGTATCGGTCCTTAGGACTGTTAAATGGTCAAAAAGGGGTAACCGATAATAAAAAAGACTAATTAGGCAATCAGTTATAGTACAGATTCAACATTAATTATTATACATAAGTAGGGTTGTTCAGACTCGGCCTGAAACTGATTTTTTTTATTGGTTCAGTCTGTTTTATAACTACAACGAACCTGTTTTTTTCATATGATACCAAACTTCGAGACCGTGAATGGATTTTTTCCCTTCTAATGAGGTATTTTTGACTGCACATGAACAATGGATGTTATTATAATAAATATAAATTGAAGAATTTGCGTTCAACCTAAAAACAAACATAAACCAAATTTTTAGCTTTTTTATGACTTCTTCTATGAAGAAGCTAATAGTTAATTAGTAGCAAAACAATTAACGTATAAATAACTTATTAGTTCTCTTAGAAATAAATTACATTTAAATAATACACCAAAAAGGAAACCGTGGACTGAAATTTACATTGAAGATATCTTTTAATACAAAAAAAAAAAAATGAAAAAAAAAATTAACAACATTTTTTTTTTGTAGTAACAAATAAACTTGTTTCAAACAAGTGAAGGATTTTGAAACTAAAAGCCAGTTTTAACCCGTAGTTACATTTGGTGCCAATTAAATCACTTTTTGTGAAAAAGTAAAAGATTCAGGGTTCAAATGCGTTCTTTTTGATAAAAAAAATACAAGTAACAAAGTTTAAACAATTTCAATTAATATTTAATGGCCGCTCAACGCCCCTTATGACCCAATGATTTCTTATACCTGCTTGAAATAATCCCTATCATTCAATGATGCAGGATCAGATTCTAAAATCCATAAAGAAGCTCCATAGTTTACATCAAAATCGAGCAAGGAATATGGTCACACTCATGGATGAAAATGAAGTTTACAATTAAGTAGCAACTGAACCATTCCATACATTGACACATTTGTGTATGTAAATTGATACCTCGGATAGTAATTGTTGTTTTCAATTTAGATATGTTGAATGGCTAATAAGTTTCCTCCTTGCTTTAATCATTCCATAAATGCCAACAACCATCATCTCTGAAAGGGAACTGAGTTTGTAAATACATTAAGTTTGTGACTAGCCACATTTATATGAGTTGCGTTTAATTAAGGCTATAAAAAGAAACGGCCTTTTCTAAACAAAAAAGAAGAAGTCACCCGATAAATAATACAAGAATTTTTTAAAAACGAAAATATAAAGGGCTCAGCAAATTTAAATTTTCCACAGGGCTTCTTACCCTTAAATCGGCCATGAGCACAGTGTCAGATTGCAGCAAGTTTGAATGGCAAGATTTTTGTAAACTGATTGTACATTACCTAAAATAATGGCAGGACTAATAAGTTCTTGGATACAAATCAATAATTTTTATAGAAAAGTATTATAGATAGTTTACATATGTAGATTACATTTGTAATCCATAGCTGTCATTAAGACATTCTACCGTTGCATAATTAAGCTAAACATTTTGCTTTTTGGTTTTATAAAATAGTAAGTAAAATAAACTATTAATAGTATCACATTTAAATCAACTTAATGCAAATTTTTGAAGAGATATCATAGTTTGCTGATTTGAAAGTTTTTTTTTGAGATCATTTATTATAGTAAATAGGTATTTGCCAAAATTTAATAACAAGTTGACTATTTGACAAATTTAAGATGGGATTAAAGAACAAAGTTATGTTTTCCTAGGTTAATATTGGCATTTGTTGATAGGTGTATAAATAATACTTGATTCATTAATTCTCTGGGTAGCCAAAGATCAAGTTGCACTTGTTTATTCATACTGAAGTATCTGACAATGATTATGACACATCTGAGAGATTTATTGTTCCTCATCAAGTTGTCAAAGAAATGTAGATATACCCTGCATAGTAGGATGACTTATTTTCAATATTTACAACTTATAAAATAGTTATATTTAATCCATATTGTTATTTATATACTAAATGATATCATTAAAATTTAAAGCCCATTTTGAGTAGTTATAACCCCAGTGGAATGTTGACAGAAACAAAAGTTGTTTGAAATCTTCACTGCTTCAGAGTTTATATTAAAAATTCAGAATTTTTCCAATATAATAGACTCTGTAACAGCCTCTCCGAGACTATTCATTTCTACAAATACAGTTTTTTGATAAATAATACTTGCTTCTGTCATCCAAAATATTACCAAAAATTATTTTACTTTTAACAAAAATATAAATAGGTCAAAAAACATATATAAATTGCTATTTTAAGGGTTTGTTGTGAAAAATAATGGAATTTTATTAACTATGGTTACCACAAACGCATTTAAATATTCACTCCCCCAAATTTTAGGCTAGCGGCTCACCCATTTTCTAGTTTAGCCCAAAAAAAAAAATGAAACTGCAATGCAAACATACATGGTTCTTACAAATATATAGACTATAAAATCATAATATATTCTTATTATATCTAACCATAACAATTTATAGAATCTAGTAAAACTAAATATAAAATGTATATAAATTAATGAGAGGGTGACAATTAGGTTTAGAAAGTATTAAATCAATAATAATACCTAAAATATGGATAGTTAGTTATTGTATAACATCATACATATGTAATTTTAAGATTTATACAATCAAAGATCTCACAATTATAGATAACTTTAGTTTAATATAGCCTATGTCTAGGCACCATGCTCTTATATTTCAATGAATATAAATCTCTGTAAATAACAGTCCATTAAAATAGAGGTTCTCAATTAATGAAACTTTGATACACATATTTTGTAGAGATCATTAACTCATAATACATTTTGTTAACATTCAATCCGGAGAAATAACTTCTTGTGGACTCCAACATCTAATTATTTTAATACTAGGACAAAATAAACGGCGGAAATCCCCATCTCAAGCTTTAAAGAAACTCTGATCGACAAAAAATATCTAATTTAGTTAGCTGATCTATTCGTTGGGACTAAAAATAAAGACTAAATCGATTTAAGTGTGTTTTAAGAAAAATTTCAACTTTGTTTTAGTTTATGATCCCTTTTATATAACTAGTTCTAATTTAACCAATCAAGGTTCAGAACAATGACTAGGGCAAATGATGAAGAACCATTGAGAGCTGACTAGAAACTACATTGTCTTATTATCAAGGTTACCATGTAATTGTTCGATTTCTCTTTTTTAGGATAGCAGCAGGGAATATTTTTTCCAACTCTAGCTATAACTGCCAAAAGATTTTGAACTCTATATTTTCTTTCTTTTTTAGGGAACACTTGCAAGATACAGATAATGGAACAACATATTTGGTACTTGTGGTAGTACCCGGTATTGCCCAAAGTTATTATGCGTCAACGAACAAATAAATTTTGGTTTAACAATATAGGAGATAACTCACCAACCAATCATTGATGTTACATTCCGTTGTTCGTGAGCACACTCACACATAGCTACTCACTCAATACCTACATGTTCTCTCTTCAAAAATAAAACACAATTATAACAGCTTCAGAAAAAAATTATATGATTGGATAAGCTAGTTGCACGTCCTCACCTTCCGTCACATTCATTTTTTAAAATTTGATTACTGTTTTTTTTCTTTTTTATGAATATGAGTTTAACTATACACCTCCGAGATTTTATTCAGTTTATTTTTACTCACTTTTTTTATATATTGGTATATGATATACATTAAAGAGCATTATATACTGTGCCCTCAGTAACTTTTTTTCATATAGGTATTCGGACATTAATACATACATAAGGATCAGCTTTTATTAATTAATTTATAGGGCTGTGCAGTAATACGTGGACTGTTAATTTCCTCATTATTATATGAAAGTTTAGTGATTATTTTTTTACATTATGATTCAGCCATCCTTTGTGCATAAACAGCTATACTAAACATCTTGTCATCATGACTGAGCCAAAAGCCAAAAGACAGCGAAACTCAGATCTCCTAGATGCTGAAGTTGAAGTGGTGAGGATTATATGTAGACGTTATAAAGTGCTCCAGGAGCTGGGTTTTCAAGGTGAATAATGATGGAAAAGACCTCTCCAGAAAGTCAGAAAATGAAGACACCATTTAAACAAGGGTCCTGTCCAGTTTGGAAAAGAAGATCAATGAGGACCCCATCAGATCAATGAGTTCCCTCTACAACAATTCTCCGTTACTGTTAAAACCATCAGAAGGGCTGGGAAGGGCGACTGGGAATTGTCTTTATACAAGAGTACCCCATACCACCTTCTGAAAGAGATAATGATAGCCAGGAGGCTCAAAAGTCCATGTTTTGTTGCCCAACTCTATAGATGGACAATAAGTGCATCATAAATATGTACCCACGTCATAAACAAAACTATCGAGTCCTGGGGATTTGTTTCGATACATGTCTATTGTAAAATTTACATACATTTACACATACTTATGTAGGTCCTACTAATGTATGTATTTAACAACAGACATTACTTTACACACAAATATATAAGTGTGTGTTTATAATATTTGGCACAAATTGTACATGTAAATAATAATAATAAAAACAAAAAAATAATGATTGATGAGACGACTAATAGTAGCCTACATATGTATAGCATGAAAACTTACTTTAAAGCGACTATTATATAGGAACGAGGAGTGAATTGTAGACTACATTGCTGTATGTAGCATAATGGAAACGTAATTATTCTGACACACAGAGAGCAATATACTACTTACATACTATAGGTATACATAGGTATATACTACATATTTACTCTATCAAAAAGGACTACAGTGTGTCTAAGCAAAGACACTCTTTTTTTCCTGCCCTTCTTTGACCAACTAGTTGTTATTATATTTTTGAGACTAGAATTCTTATTAAGACGTAGTTGAAATAAAAAACATTTTTTATCAAATGTCTTGACGAATTAATATACTTTTTTGGGTTGATATATTCATTTAATGTCATAAGAATAATCTATATTAATATTACCTAAGTTTGTATGTTTGTCGACACCTAATTTTTTAGTATGGAATTAGTATCTTATAACTAGAGATGATTTTTTTTTTTGAGAAATCGAGGAGAAGAGTGGAGCAAAACTTTTGGTTTTATTGAAGAATGACTCAGGTTAATATAAGCTGCCTGTTATATAGTTTGGAGGGAGAAAATGAATTACTGCTATAAGGAGGAGAATATTTTACATTTAAAATAGCCCTAATTATAATTAAATTTATTTATTATATTATGCATTTTTAAAATAGTTTGCACCAAAATAGGTGTATTGTACTGTGTGCTCATGATGGCGACTAGAGCAATATTTTACTTAGCAATCGACAGCTAATTATGTGTTCTACAACATTGCTCATAGGAAAATTGTAAAAAAAATTACTCTTAACCTTTAAAAATTTACATAATAGAGATAGTGTATAATAATCGTTGACATAATAATTGCTCTAATTTCTTTCTGCATTAGTTATTACTTATAATTGATTTTAAATTTTCTGCATTGAATCATCAACTCTTATCAAAAAGATGAACCCTAATTTTAAGTGATACATTTTTGATGGAAATTCCATATTTACTAACTTTTTGTAATTAAGATGTATAAAAATATATTTTTTTTCTCATTTGAAAAATGTCCACTATTAAGATGCATTCATTGTACCATGTGACTTTACCTTGATTCTATAATGTTGATGAATTGACAAGAGAGTGAAAATTGTAAAAAAACTCAGTTAGCTTTAACCATTTGTATTTTAAGGAGAAAAAATACACTTCCCCAAAGTTGAAGTTGAGTGACTAAGCCTTGTTCCAGTACAAATATTAATGGAGCTCATTGGCTAAGTTCTTGTTTGACTCTGAATATTATTGACTATCTATATCCAAGGGTGTCTACAAGGGGTGGGCTGGCAGGGTTGTATCCCCCCTCCCCATAAAATATTTTGCTTTTTTACTATAAAATCAAATATTTGATTTTTATTTCAGAAAATTAAATGTTTCAAATTTTTTTCCAAAAAATTACATTTTTCAATTTTTTGGGACTAATTATAAATTACAATTTTTTTGAAGAAGTTATACTAAAATTTTTGATTTATCTTTTTAAATTTTTTAGAAATATTTTGTTTAAATATTTCAAAAGATATTTATTTGTAATTTTTTTCAAAAAAATAAATAAATATATATATATATATAATCCTGTGGGCGCCTGTATAGCAGTCATTACATGGTAGATATGGAGTGGTATATGTGTTTATTTCCATTCTTTATTATCTGCATGAAACTAATTTAATGAAACATCCTGACAGCTAAGTTGCTCTCCTCCTAAACATTCTTCAAATTGTAATGGTTTCTTTTATTTATATATACAGAACATGTTTAGTATTTACAACTTTAGCGTACCCTACACCCGTATACAACAACTGTTTTGATGAATTACTAATAATGATTAATATTTTTTTCTTTTCAAAAAGTAAAAAGGATATTTTTGGTTTTTATTGTTCTCTTTACCACCCACCCCGGCAAAAGAGAAGGAAAGGATCATCAGTATCACTCATTCCCTTTCCTTTATTTGAGGATTAGATTTTAAATGAGTTATTTTAACACTTTTTTATTCTTCATTAATAATAACTCACGATGAAAAAGGGATATATATATTATTTGAATTCTATAGAGAGGAAGTCATTTACGAACCGCTTACTTGTCGGATAACATTTGAGTTATTTTATAAAGGAAATAGGCGGCAGTGCTATTGGGGTATTTGTACAATGTGCATATACCTCAGCTGCTCATATATGTGGTGTGTGAACATAAAAACAACTATGAGCAAAAATAAGAAAAAAGAAAATTTTTATTCATTTTTTTACATAAAGCCCAATGTTTTATAGACATATTAGAAACAGCATTGTATTCAAATTTAATTTGGGCCACTTTAAATAGAGGACGTTGATTTCATCAACATAAAATCAACAATTACTCTATATCATACATATTAGATACGGTAACATAAAAACAATATTGAACAAAATTCCAGAAAAGGAGAAAATCCTCCAATAAGAATAATTTGGTAATAGAAATAAACGATAATTTGTCGAAGGATACGAAATGTAATCCACGCTCATTTTTTGTGTTGAGGGGCTGAATATGTAAACAATTTACATAGATACATCAAAATAAACATTTATCTCTTGGGAAGAAAATGACTCATAAATGGGGTATGACAATAAGTGTGTTAAAGACCGGAAAGAAAGAAAAACACCCATTTCTAAGAATGCGTAACCAACATTCAAAGAAAATATATGTATTATGTACATTTTACATACCTACTTGTTAAGTTTCTATACGGTAATTAGGAGCGGAAAATTTGATTAGCTCTCTTTTATTGCTTATGAGCATGAAAGACAGGGAAATTCCTATAGAAAGGAATACAAATATTTATCACAATTTTCTTTCTGCATATTAAACTTTATGAAGTCGTTAATGTAGTGTAATTAATTTATTAACACATTATATGTACATAATTAGGGTAGACATAATTTGATTTCCCAAAAAGAGGACACGGTGGTCCAACAATTGTGTTATTTTATGATTGTATATACACTACATATATACGTTCCCGGGGAAACTGGCAATGATGTACAAAGGGGACATGTCCTTGCAAAAAGGGGAGTTGGTCATCTTATTACATTATAAACTAAATGAGATACACGAACTTTATTGTCCATTTTGAGGATATATTAGGCCCTGAATCTAATATTGGCAGAACCAAAAGTGAACCACAGCTAAAAAAAAGAAAAAAATTGTCATTTAAAGGTTTATCATAATTTTAAAACAAAAATGATTAAACCAGGTTATTACAAATGCACTTATCTAAGTGTTTACTCTCCAAAATACTAGAATAATCGTCTTAACCAATTGCTAGTTTAGCCCAAAGAATGCATTTGTGATGAATACATCACTATATTTTATTAATAAAGAAATATTAAAAGAATCATATATGGTAATATTGTAAGATTTTAATGTTTAAGCATCCTTTTATATAAGAAACAATTTCTGTATTTGTTTATACAAAAAAAAAAAAAAAAATAGATAGTGACTTTAAAATGGTAAAATACATCCCAGTTGAATAAAAAAACCACTATGGTATGATTAGGTGATAATTTAAATAAATTTCCCAGTGTTTCCAAGTTAGCTTCACGATACCTCACAAGGAAAGGTACATCTGTATATTTATTGGTGACAAATATGTAGCACAATTTCAAATTAAACAAAGAATATTTACTATATTGTGACTACATGTGACTAGTGTAGTAACCAGTAGCGGTGGTCTGTCCCCTTCCTGATATAAAAGCTAACTAGTGAATAGTTTCAGACAAGTGTGATGAAGTACATTGATACAAATTAAACTATCACATCGGAAATCTTACTCAAATCAGGGTGAAAATGTATGTTACTTGCCCAACTGATAATTTAATCTAACTGCATCACTGTTTGTGACTAAATTCTAACAGTTATAGATCGATTTCTCCAGTTTTTGCACTGTTCAGTATCTTAAAATATCAATATACTCCGTGTAAAGTAATGGTTTTTAACAAAGGAGATGAATGGCTTTATTTACATTCTTGGAATTGAGCTATGGAGTAAAATAGTAGAACCACTTATGTAGACGATATAATCATACAGAATCAAATAATTGATTCTAACGAATCGGATATATTTTGTATCATTTATTTCAAATTCATTACTTTTATTCCATATTGTGTTTTGTGGAACGTAGATATATATTTAAATAGTGGGAGGGAAGAACGTTAAACACATTACTGCAGGTTACCTTATTTGCGGTGTTTAAATGCAGCTATATTATTAACAGATATGCATTTGAGTCCACCTTTTCCAAGTCTAAGTCTAGTCTGAATCCTCCTGGCTCCGAGCCCATAGTCCAACGGATGCAATTCTGTCAAGTCCGCGCCCATGAAAAAAATTATAAAATCCGGAATTGAGTATTACAACTCTGATAAGAAAAGTGCCAACCGGGTCGGGAAATTGACTAGTTATGAGTATCCTAGATTTAAGTTGCCCTCAAATTTTGGCAAATATTGAACCAAAACATCCCTACTTCCTATTACTAGGATCTATAAAACTTTTCTTTATTCGTGCACTGCCTTTCAATCTTTGTAAAATGATAAAAGAGTCACACAATAAAGAAATAGAAAATATTTTATTTATATATTCGTAGACTCACACTAATTAATAAGTTATAACCAACAACTTCAATCAAAACGTGTTTAACACAACAAAAAAACAACTTTACTACCAATCACAAAAGGAAATCGCTGAGTCATGATATATCTATATATTTTATAAAATCTACCTACATACCTATTAAATAAAAATGAGTAAATACGATTGAATGATTACATGATGAGAGTATGATTGTCCAGGATCGTAAAAATATGTATGCATGCGTCTCTTTTTGGCCCGGAATGACTGACATGTATTTCTATTAGTGTGTTCAGCATGCCAGTACTACAGTGGTAGGGTGGGTTTTTTAAATTAAAATATTAAGTCTATTCTATAACTTCAGGTAGGATATAAAGCACTTGAAGAGAGAGAGAAAAAAAAGATATTACCTTCTAAGCAAGGTCCTTCATTTTACTCAATTTTTTGGTAGTTATATACGTTTTTTATTAGTTGTAATTAAGATAAATTGATAAATAATTCATTTTTCAAATGCTAAAGTGTTTGTATCAATTTATAATTACTTTCCTTTTTATCAAAAGCGTTATTTCATGTCGAAATATGTCACTGAATCGTATTTATACCTAAAAACTTGATTTTTTTTAAAAGGCCCTAAGGCCAAACCCAATATCTGTTGAAAGATTTAATCTTCATATTCGTGTTCTACGGCTGAAATAAAAATAATAAATGCGGGTTTAAGTATGCGGCCGCTCCAAAACCTTCATTTTGTTGCATCGTGTAATTGCCCTTAATTAAATCTTGGGTTTACATCTTTAGTATCAAAAAGTATTTCAAGACCTAGACATATTTTGTTAAACCACCCGGTTCGAAAATATTGGTCTCGTAATATAGATGTAGGATTGAACCATAGAGGAAGAAAAATATAGAGATGCCAAGACACATAAAAGACTGTTAACCACAAAGCCTTTGGTTGTTAACTTTGGTATGCTTTGGGATTGTATACTGCAGAAAAAGCCATAGATTTAATTCCATGATTTTTTCTTCATAATTTAAAAAAATATCCTGAGATTCAAATAATTTTAAACACCGGTAAATTAAATATAAGGAAACCTAAAATTAACATGTTCACCCTGACAATTTGAAAAATGTTTCGGAGGAGAGAAGCTAGGCTGTTAGGATGTGCCATTACATTAGCTGTGAGCAGCAAAGAGATTTAGGAAATAAACACAAGCCCCACTTCTATATATGGAATTACAATGATGCCGATTCTCAGTTCAATTCCGATCCAAAAAAGCTCGGAATTTATTTTTACATAACATCGAGACATAAATCATGCAACAATGTGTATTGTCCTCTCATTAAGAATTAAAAAATAATGAATGAGCTTTGGAAAATAAAAAATCATGTTCGAGTTGCATTTACAAAAAATAGACAATTACAAAATTTCAAAAAATTTTAACTTCTGATAATATCTACTAGTAAATTGTCTCTTGACAAATTCCGGACTCCCTTCTTGATCTTACTTATTTGATTGTTTTTGTATTTCAGGGAGTTCAGTTCGTTTGTCGTGCAATTACACCCAACACAGAAAAAATCATCAGATTCATAATTGGTCAGTTTGGAGTCCAAAATTTTGGTGAGAAGAAGTTGACAAAATTGTGTTAGAGCCATTTGAGACATTTTTCGAGGTGTGGTAGGAATACGAGTCCTGCTTCCACAAGTAAGGTCTCCCATTGACGACAATGCTGATCCAGGGCTTCTCCTTGCTCTCTACCACATTCAGGTAGGTATCAGTGTTGATCCTGTGGTATGAGGGACACCTTTTGTCGAGGAAAGACGAGACAATAGGTGTTAACCACCCCAAGCTCCATGACGTAGGCTGGGAGCTACGTCTGCATGACGATAGAGATATCTTTGTGACAGAAGGCCAACCACATGTTGTCCTGCTTGTTTTTGGTCTTGGCCAAAGTTTTTCTCGTCCTAGAAAAACTAAAGCATGAATCGATGAAGTGGGTACTTGATGTAGTTGAAGAGCTGTTGGAAGTTCTTAAAGCGCTTTTCCTTGGTCTTTTTTGTCAAGATCTAGCCTTTTCTGATCTTGTTTGATTAGTAACGAAGGTTTTCGTGAATGGAGAGCAAGATCAACGACTTTGACCAGCCAACTTCTCGATAAATTGTCCTGATGGGCTTCCCTGGGTCCTCATTAACGATATACTTGATCTTGGGCTCGAAATTGGGTGTCTGGAAATGGTCACTTTAAACCTCAGTCTACTACGATTTTGCTTCTAAATCCCCTTTAGAGGCCTCCAATCCCTCTTAACTTTGCGAACGAATGTGTCACTGAGTCCAAGAGTTCGAGCAATTGTTATGTTGTGACTCTCTGTGCAGATTCCTAGGAGAGTTTTGTGCCTTTTCAAAATATTTGGGACAACTAATTTGTCTTTTGATTTAGGTTTGAACAAGCTATCTAAGAAAAAAATCAGTGGCTGAAGTGGCTTTGTTTGCCCAAGAAAACGCGGCAAAGTGGCGCCAAAGATAGCTTGCAGGCCCTGTATAGAAAAAACCGATTGAATAATTATTACGCCATCGAAAATTTTTCGGGTCAATCTCCCCCTCCCTCAAATAATGAAAGCTAGTAACGTTCCTGCTTTCCATCACTATATTTTTCTTTCTGTATGGATTGAACTGTTATTATTAGGTATGGTTGCTTATAACTCCATAAACGAACTAATTATTCACTAATTAGATGGTGCAATCTAATCAGCACAGGTTATTTGTTACTTCATGTTCATAATACAACACATCAAAACAACCTCTCATCTAATTAGAATTATACACTATTCTAATATATTTATGTAAATGATTATGTTGTTGTTACGTATATTTATATAAATATATATGAAGGTATATTTTAATGAAGAAAGAAGTCATTAAAGCCTAGTCATTTTACTCTAGAATTTATGTACATTACGTACTTATTATATGTATGCATGTTCAATAGACATATAAATACGTACACGAGATGAGATAAAAAATATGTGATGGGGATTAAGTAATAATAAAAGCATCATCATGGTGCTTTAATTGTTATTGTTATTAGGTATTATTACTATACGTAACTAACAGACACTCACTGAACCAGATAGTAAAGTATGTGCTGAGTATACTGAGTGCGGAAGGTAGATTTTCTATACAGTTACATTCACATCGAACTTTTTGATTCACTTTCAAAAGAGAAAGGAAAGATTTGAAAAGAAAAAAACAAAAAAACTTATGTCAGCTGTAGAAATTTGTATTTTTCTTGTTGTCAACTGCTTATTAATATTTGGATATAATTTATTCATTATAAATAAATTAAATTTATAATCTTATCAATGACTGATTAAGAAATGAGAAGAATTATTAATGAACGTTCTTTATTTATATAAAAATCCAAATCTGATGTAATATCCAATTTGAGTTCATAATACGCAGATTCAGCTCCTCGAATCATAATGAGTCAACTCTTTAAAATTAATGAAAACAGCTAATAGCAAAATTCACTGCATCTTTGCTTTGTTCAAAAATCTGTCACTGATTTGATTCCAGCATTAACTGAGGAGTGTAAGAAAAACAAAATACAATCAGCTGACATGTTAGTGTTTTTTTTTCTTTTACCCTTCAATTTTTTTTAATCAGACAAAAAAAGTAGCTGATATTACGTTTCTGGGTCTCGCAGCGTCTAACTAAAATTATTTCAAGCATAAGGAAAAAGTTGATGCCGAGTCTACTTTAAGGTTTTGGGGTGGATTGTCTTACTGTGGTTGAAAAGAAAATTATGTATACAATATCGAGATAGGGCTCCAACTCATACATCGGGCAAGGCCTAAAACTTTTACTGTAAACTTGGTCCTTTCTCAAGCAAGACCTCATGGCTTCAACCCCACCTGAGTTCAACCTTCTGGAATAGTGTGTGAAGCGGTTTATACCTATCACTGCAGTGTAGAAGAGTTAAACGCCAGCGTCATAGATGAATGGAACCATATGTTTACAGAATACACATACAAAACTTGCCCCAGATATTGGTCCCTGTTCAAAAATGTGACCATTTTTTTGGGTCATCACATTGAGTGATGCTAGGCATGACATCGATAAACCTTTTTTGTTAAAAGAATTTTTCAACACAAAGCACTTCCATTTCATTTTGAGACTGTCTTAAAGTTATTAAATTACTGAAAAAACTACTACCGCACTCTGTATGCATAGAACACAGTATATTGTACATCCAAAACCCATAAACAGTCATTAAATATCAATTACATAGAAGAAAAAAATAGGCTCACATAATAATAAGCGGATACGCTTTAAAACTTTAGGCCAATAATCTTTGCTTACTAATTATGTACCTAGGCATAGCTATGTATGCATGAAAGAGGTATTTCCTTATCTTGTTACAAATTGAGTTGTAATAACAGTATATGATTAATTAATTGAATTATGGCATCATCATCATCAAAACGAACATAAAATTACATGGTTTGTTAATTCCATCATAAAGAGGTTTTGTGAGTATATACTTCCCCAATGTTCCGTACATCCCTTTAATTTATAAAAATAGCACATAACACAAAGTTATTTATCTCCCTTGTGTATACATTAAAATTATGAATTAATTCATTCCATGCACAGTTCATGCATATAACTTGATGCATGCATAATTTTTTTTCGTTTCGATGTTGACGTAGTATCCATTCGCAAAATCATAGATAACGACTTTTTTTTGTACACGAAGTAATAAAATATTATATATTGTACTACTGGAGAGAGTGAGATTTATTTATGAGAATGCACAAAAAATGGAAATCAGTTCAAGACATGAAATTTGATGAGTCACTTGTTTCTTCTTCATTTGAATTTAATATCAAAAGTAGAAGAAAGCAAATTTTCTATAATTATTTTTTGTCAAAATATACAATTTGATTAAGTAGCACAGTATTTGTTCTCATTTCATTTGTGTAGAATGGATGAAATTAAATTTGATGAGGGAAAACGCAAGCGTTTTCAAGTGTATTTTCTTATTATTAAATTTTCTACATGCTTTAATTTAAATATTTTTATTTAAAAACACACTTCTACATAAAATAATATATAATTATAATATGTTAATGAAAACGTTGAATATAATTAATTATTACATTTCCACACTACCACAAATTATATGGTTGAGGTACGAATGCTTCACCACCTCATTCTAAAATTGATTTCGAGTTAATACCTATTTAAGGTGTTTCTTTGTATTTTCAACGAACACTAAGGTACTATAAAGAAAATTCCGAGGCAGGACAAGTCCTTATACTCAGTGGTGGTTTTAGCGTGAGCGGTGCTTAGGGCAAAGATAATTCCTTTTTTAAATATGTGATTTAAAAAATAATAATTTCACTTTTTTAAACAATAAAATCCATATTTTTATTTATTCCTTTATTTTTTCCGAGTCACTTTTCTGTAGAATATTTTTCAAGCGACAATTTTCTATACAAAATATCTTGATATTGTAAAAACCATCTTTTAAAATCAGTCAACCTTTTATCTAATTTTATTTATTTCTGGAAATGTTTAATTTGCACTAAATCTCCCTAGTCAAAATCAGGGCCTGGCTCAAATACTACCATAAAATCGACCCTGCTTATATTGTAACTCCCAGCTAAGTCTTTTAGTATTTTTATCGAGTCCATTTTGATTCGTAAGGACAATAAATTTAGACTAAACGGAGCAACTGCAGGATTTTTGTTGAGGGAGTCAAGCTAAAAAATTGGAAGACTTTTTCTTTTTTTTAAACCTTCTTCCCGCTTTTTTATAAAGGACATTTTTGTTTTGAGTGATAAGGTAGGAAATTGAAAGGTTGAGTCAATTGTTCTAGTATGTAGTGGATCTATTTGGGTTCGAGTTTGGTAGGGGGACTATTTAATGTCCGACATGACTTGTATGCAGATACACGGTATATTGCGGTAAAACGATTTGAAAATATAATTATGACTGAAAGCATTATGGAATGTGATACATCCAAGCATAGAGCAATCTGTATATGATAAGAATATTATGACAAGGAGTAATTTGAACTTTTGAAACAAATTAAATTTCCTCTTGGTGCTTAAAATTTGAGATCTTGTCAGGTTTTGATTGGATAGAGGGGTCCCTAGATGCCATTCTTGTATATCAAACAGACCCTGTAGTACAATTTTAAATGATGCAGTCCTCTCGTAGAACTATAATACCGGTATACCAAACTACACTGGTCTCAAGTCTTTAAATATGAACTCAAGTCCATGTCAAATCCCACGTTTTGAATCCCTCCTTCTGATATAATAATTATAATTGATGAAATGTAACTGAAAGAAATGTGTAATTTACTCGTAAGTTAACAGATAAATACTTTAACAAGGTAGGAGTAATACCTGGAGTTGTGAGTAGAAGTCATAACATTCATAGGTAAAAGTACTAAGTAGGCATAAAAATAAAATAACAAAGGAAAAACCCATGTAGGTATTATTGTTCGTTTTAATGGAAAATTCTTTAGAACAACAACAAAAAAATTTAAATACTAGGTACTACCCAATATCAATATCTTTACATCTAATTTAATACTTGAAAAGATTTGCTTTCTTTTTTCCTTGATTTTTGTATTCAAACTTTTGTGATGGACTTCTTTATTGAGTTCAGTTCAGGCAGATGTTTACTAGTAGGATTTTTTGATGAGAGATAGGGGAGGGGGCATGAGGTTGACTGGATTTTTTTTTGCTTATTTAGACTTTTTTATAATTTTAATTATCAATAGAATTAGAAAAGCAAATCAAATAAAAAGTTTTTTTGAAATACCGACAATTTTTTTACTCAGTGCGACAATTGAAATTGAAACAAACTGGTAATAACCCCCAGTAGACACCTCAGTATTTTATACCTATAATAATATCAGTTTTTAATTGTATAACACAATGGTTCTTATTAAAAATTATATAAGTTTATACAAGATTTCAATATTTACAATATTTTTAAATTATTTTGTAAAAAATATGCATGATTTCTATCCAATTTTGAAAATATGTTTAATCAAAAATAAAAGTTATATTGAAAACTTATTTCTAAAAATTCATCATTTAAAATATTGTCCAGTTTTTTTATAAATTATTGACACACATTAAAATATTTTGTTAAAAAAGTCAATAAAGCATGAGAAAACTAAATATTGAATATTATTTATACGGTGCTGTGCTAGTTTGTCGCTTAAGAAAAATGGCATAGACCTGAGAAGAAGTAACATACGCATAAATTTATAATAAGTTATACTATCGTTCAAGGAGTTGTACTATTTTGCCGCAAGGGAGAGCCACGTTCTTCATTTTGCTTACAAACATATATATTAAACAGAGGTCTTGTCCCATTATATACTGGAAAAATTAAAATCATTCAAAATGTCTTCTAAAGAAAATAATTTAGCTCAGATTTCTTCTTTGGTGAAAAAGGAAGTTTCGAACAAATCCTTGTTTAAAAAAAAATACTGAAAGTTAAAGTGTGGGGATCCAGGCAGGGACGATTCATTGTGAGTAAATGCAATATGCAGATCTCCTCTAACACTGCAAGTTGTTGCCCTAAAAAATTGTACTACCCCTCTCTAAGACGGGAAATAGCTTCACCTTAATATAAATATACAAATGCCAGTATCAATAACTCAATGTAGGCTTTAAGTTCAGTCTTATCAAGGGTTGTACAATTATCCCCATACTTTCAAAAACCTTCCAAATTCGTCATTTACAATATGATTCCTTCAATATTTGGAATGGAGAATATGTAAGACGTTTAAAGGATGTCATTCGAATGACCTTTGTCATATCTTTGGGCCTAAGAGTAATTGTTATGATGTTATGAGTATAATTCCCACCCTCTTTTCTATTTTTTTGCCTATGAGGATTATTCAATCTTCTAATTTTTCGACAAGAAAGTATCACATTCAGGACAAAAAAAAATTAATTCTTCATTTTAAGATGAGTTCTGTCTAAGACTTAATTCTATTGACATCAACTAATTCTGATACATCTTCTTGCAATTCTTCCTCATCAAGGATCTTTTTGACAGACTATATTTGAGTTCTTTTTTTTGGACAAACTAATTATACATTCGATCTGCAATCTCAATAACTACTGATTCATGTAATTTATCATCATCAAACACCTGTCTTTATAGCTTTATGCATAATTTTTATTATTCTGTAATTATGTAGCTCAAAACTAAATTGTATTTATTTCTTAGTTATTGTATGGAGAATTACTTTTTTATGTACATACTTATTGTATTTCAAATATTTTTGCCTCTCTAAATCTACTTATATCTCTCGAATAGAGACCCTTACTCTTCCTGCAAAATGATCATATTTGGTATCTACCAGAATATATATTAATATTCCTTTGTTTTATTTTCTACCTATGTATTAGGATGATTGCTCTACCCAGTTTTTATTCAAAAAGTTACATGATGTGAATGACCTTAGTTTTCGTCTTGTGACATAACCTTTAGAACAAATTTTCAAAATTTGGTGAGGATGGGACGATATCTTGTGTTGGTATATTTGAATCAAACATATTTATTATTTTCATCTTATTTCATACCATAAATAATACATTTAATGTTAACAAATCGGAGTAATTTATATTTTCTTTCAATGTAGATTGATTTTTTCGCTGGTTTGACAAGGATGTACCTACATATATAATCATTGCCAAGCTTATTTCCTTTCTCTGTAGCATCAATTAACTGTCATAATTATACCTCAAGAATATACAAATGGCCAGCAAGATCGAAAGAGGTTGGATGCAGAGCGATCATCCTAATATGTATATCATTTTCTAAAATTATTCAGCGTATAAATATCATTTATAATAACTGGATCAAAATTAGCCATAAGACAATCTTTTATAAAGTCATTTTCAGAAAAAATGACATGATAAATATATTTTTTTTACTTTATGCAATGTTGAACTCTATTTAGAATAAGTTAAGAAAAATCAACTCTGAAAAATGTCAATAAGGGGTATTTTTCGTAGTTTAAAGTTGAAAACCGGCCCAAAAAAAATCAGCCCAGCAACTTTGGCACCCTTTTTTTAGTTATTAATAAAATAATCAGGATGATTGAAACCCCTTTAAAGAGATTCTCTGAAATGCCAAAGTTGTAAAAGACCTTATTTTTATATAATATTTTTTTTTTTTAAAGAAATCAATCAAAATCTTTGGCTATATACCTATTTATATAATATACCCACGTATAGGTATGTATAAAAACCGTCTGGAGCGTTCCTTTATTGTCTAGTTGCTCATAAAAATGTACGTATATTTAGTTATTAAGTATCGTAACCAATATAAAAGAGCTTTAATAAGGCGTTACAATGTAAACACATTAAATATATGTGTGTACAATGTACATAACTAAGGCTTAAAACCCATGCACAAAAGGTATAATCAGGGTCTAATTCTCTGGAAAGATAGTCAAGTCATTATTAATGAAATTGAATTAGAACCGTTTCTTTATACTTATTAAAAATATTAGTATATACTTATTTAAGCATGTGATAACCTATTAATTGAAATAGTATTATTCATAATGATATTATTAATTACGAATTGTGCTACTTGATTTCCTGAGCAAGTTATTCTATCAGATTAGTAATTCTTTATCAATTTAAAAAGATCGTAGAAAACACCCATTATAAATGATTTTATACATGTACACGGAGGTGTATAAAAAAATGTGCCAGAAAGAGCTTATTCTAGTTAGCAAATTAACAATATTGTTTTAATTTTTAGGAAGGGGGGCGCATAAACCGCATAGCAATCCAAAAAAAAAAAAAAATTATGGAAAAAATTTCGAAAATTAAATTACAAATATTAAATTTTTCAAAACAAAATTATCAACGCCTGCGGACGCCCTGGTCTTCTCATGAAAGATGGATAGCAGTAATGAGGGTTTGCTCTCGAGTTAAATCCCCCATTTTGAAATTCAGTCCGAAATCCTTAAGATTACGTCACATATACCGGGTCGTGCATTGAAATCTGATCACTTACTAATTGAATGATTAAGGAAGGTTGAGTGATTTAAATTAATTCATATTCCAATATATTAACACTAGAACGACGGAAGGGAACAACCCTCCCTTTAACGTCGGTGGATATCAAAAATGATACCCATTTATTTTTTTAATATTTTTATATTTTAGTGATTGCTAAAATTGAAAGTAATATGTAACCAGTCACTTTTTTGTACAAGATAACAACCAGCAAAATCCAAAATATTATAAAAATCTTGTAGAGACCATTGGCGAGAAGACATTTTGTTAAAATAAAGTCTTTCCATTTGATCTTGAACATCAACTCATAAATTTTTTCATTATAATACTGAATTTATTATAGTAATTTTTTTTTGTCCATCTAAAACTTCCACACTTTTTTGAAGAGGGCTCAAAATTAAACATTTTTGTTCTTTTCTCCTTGATAAGAAGTCAATTTTTGCGACTACTTACAAAAGTTTGATTGAATTTAATGGATGTTGGGATGTATTTAGTTCAAGAGCTATTTCTTTACAAGCACGATTGATTCCTAAAATACTCTTCCTATTTTTCTAAAGTTAATTTCGAAAAGACAATCCCGTCAATAAATTATCTGTTGTAATATGCATTCCTTTACCCTAATATGGTTCCATTAGTGACATATTCTCATAAAGATATATTGTTGGCTTTTAAGAATCTTTTTCCAAGTAGGGAAATCAATTTAGCAAGTATTTGGACGATACAATAACTCCTAACCCAAATTTTATAGCGAATTTATCAGGCTTATTAGCCAAATATTGAGTAAATAGATACTTAGCTTTTGTTGACAATAGTTGCTTCTCAAATATAATATTTTTACCTAGACTCCATGCTTACTTACAATTTCTGTCGAATCGATCCCATACCGTTGAAATGAAGTAAAATTTATTGCTTTAGAGTCTATATGATCTTTTGGAACGAATATCAAAGCGGATAAATAACAATAATTCCTTATATCTGTCGCAAGCCATAGTATTCTGAATGATATTGATCCCCAATTTTCTTTGCTCAATGATTTCAATATTCTGCCCCTCTGTCTAAGATTCATATGTATTATATCAATTAGTTGGAGCATTATTTCTTGTTTGCTGGTTGTCCATTAGAGCTGTTCAAATTTTTACTTGGTCCCATTCTCCAAACTCTATAGAAACGAAATTTACCTGTCATTTGGATTTTGGAGCGTGGCTATATCTCCCGCATGAGCCTTAAAAATGTATTGTTAGTGGCTCTAGAAAAGGGGGAAAAAACTGACTTTTTGGTATTATTTTTACTATAACTTCGCATTGCTTTATCGTATAGCATTGATATGGGTGTCAAATCAAAGCCAATTCACTGTGCTTTAATTTGTATAAATATGTTATTAACCCTTTATTTGTGCCCATGCGTAAATTTTATTCCAGATATTAAAAATGCTTGTTTTTTATATTTTTTCCCCTTGTCTTTTTAGGTATTCCCCTTAGTTATTAATATCTTGGCGCATATATATACAAAAATAGAACAAAATACAAATCAAAGCCAATAAACTGTGCTTCAATTTATACAAATATGTTATTAACCCTTTATTTGTCCACATGAATAAATTGTTTGTAATATAATTATAAATAATATCTTCAATGTACTTTTATTTGTTTTATGATTTGCGTATTTATCTATGTACTATCAAAATAAATATATCGAAGTACATTTGAGTGCAATCTGAACACTGAATTTTTTCTTTGTTTTCGATATGACGCATTATTTTATTGGATACTCTATTATTAATTTTCTTTATATATGCCACGCATCATGCAAATCACTATTCGGTTTTATTTTGATTTCTCTACTTTATATGAATATTAGTGATATGTCATCTGGACAAGAAAATCCGTGCAGAAAAGTAGTAGGCGAGATACGTAAACAGGATGAGTCAGTGGAAATACGAACAAATTATTAAGTCATTCCACAAGAGCACACAGTGATATACCTCATTGGACAACCCAGCTCCAGCATTAGGATATCTCAGATTCCGACAAATCGTCAGATTTTCAGTGTTTTTTTGCATTTAAGGAATGCGAATACAAATAGTGATATCGGATTTCTTGCTCGTGCAACAATAGATGCCGTTATGTTGTTCTGGAGTATAGCGAGAATATAAATACGTTCTGTACAAAATGCAGTAATTCTTTTTAAGATGATCCATGAAAGGTAAAGAAAAATTGTCAAAATAAGAAAAGAAGTACCGAACTCGATAAAAGGAAACAAATTGAGTTTTCAAAAGATTTGGAGAAACTATTTGATATTGGGTCAAAAGATGCCTTGAATGAAATTTCAAGGAATCGACTACTTTCAAATCAGGAAAAAGATGAGGACCTTAAGTTCTACTTGGATTAACAGACAACCCGACAGGCACACATGTCAGGACATGACAAGATTTTTGAAGAAAAGTTGATAGAGAAGAGTTTCTGCGAACAAAGGCTCGATAGAATCTCAACACAAGTACCCTCTGTATCAACAGAACTTGAGGATATCTTAAGTAATAAAGATCCAGTGAACTGTGAAGGTTCTTTTTCTAATGAGGATTCGATGATAGCAAAAGGATTCTCATTAAACCCTAAACAATAGATCTCAAATTTTCTCGATCAGTTCTTAACAATGAAGATATTTGGAGTACTGCAGATCTTTTATCACTGTCTGACAACCAAACTACAACCATGGTATCTACAGTATTAAAAGCAGTAGGTGCGGATCTTAACCATTTAAAATACCAAAAAAGATAGGGGGAAAAATATAAAAAACAAGCATTTTTTTTAATATTTTGGGTAAAATTTACTCATGGGCAAAAATAAAGTGTTAATAAAATAATAAAACAAAATGAAGTACAGTTTATTGCCTTTGATTTGATACCCATATCCATGCTAAAAAAGTCACGTTTTTTTGCCCTTTTTTAGAGCCACCAACAATACATTTTCAAAACCCATGCGGCAGGTATAGCCGCGCTCCAAAATCCAAATGACTGGTACATTTAGTTTCTATAGACATTGGAGAACAGGAAAAAGTCTAATGTTAAAAGGTTTGAAAAAAAAGTTAAAATTTGAATAGGTCTATTGTTCATACATCATTCTTAAGTTTTGAACGATTTCAACTATTTTACAATATGATCAATAATATAATTATCAATCAAGAGATCAAAAGCTGATAATGTTTTATCTGTAATGATGTTACACTATGAAAATGATGAATGGACCTTGGACTTCCTTCAAAATATTTTTTTTGTATAAAAAGAGCTGAATTCTTTCCATTTCCTATTTAATTGTACCAAATTGTTCTATACTTGCTGACATACATTGACTTTCCTAATAGGTCGGTTCATTTATCCTTCTTTTTTTTTTTCAATGGATTATTTTTTCTTATACATCCTTGCACAATAAAAGGTGAAAATAGTTCAACAATATATATATCCATATTTATAACAGGAAGGAATACGATTTCTTTCAAGAGTTATTCATTTATATTTGAACTTGCATGAGCCTTTTCATACACAATTGTAGAAAAAACTGATTATTTGAAGTTATTAGATTTAAATATGATACTCACGTCAGTTTAGGTAGTGTAGACCTAGGAGAACAGAAAAAAGTTAAATATTAAAAGTTTTGAAAAAAAAAGTTAAAATTTGAACAGGTCTATTATTGTACAAACTACCACAAATAAATAAGTTGAAACATATTCCACAAAGAATTTACAATTCTTGTGACTTGTAGATAAAATTGTAATTTTTGGAATTTCATTAGATTGTAAATATAACTATTAATGTTGAAACTTTTTACTTTACTAAATAAAATTAATTATTCTGTTACACATTAGATAATCCACGGAGTTTTCACTCTTATACACTTAATGGAATAGTAATTTAATAAATGAAATGACTCCATAACTTATACATTAGTTGGTATTTAAAAGCATAGTAACTTTTAAATATAATTATATTAAAGTTATAAATTGTACATCTCATAGCGCTTTCTCCTAATACATCATGGTTAATTTTAAGACCGCCATACCCAACACTAACACTTTGAGGTATCAAAAACAAAAGAAATCCAATGATACTCTTTATGAGGACACTTTTGATTCTGTTTATACAAGGAGGGTCTGAAAAGTTTCCGACCTAACAAAGGTACAAGACATTCTTACTGAATTTTTATTTTTCAACATAGTCTCCATGTTACTCTACACATTTCTGACCTCAAGCCATATGTGAATAAGGAACGGAGAGCTGCGGCTCCCTTGGATGTTCTCATTGCCGCCAATATCGGCCAAGCTCACAAATAATATTCCTATATACCAATATGTTGAAAAAATATTCTTATATATATTTACCATGTCTGAGTTCATTTGACTTCATTTAGACTCAAATGAAGTCGCAACATGCAAGGGTATGTAAGACTCGTTCAGTACCCGGAATGTCCCGACAGCGAGACACTTTTTGACATTTATAATAAAAACTTTTTGAAATTTAATATTTCATATGGTTTTTAGATGTAATGTGATAGATCCCTATTTTTAAGATTAGAGCGTGAGGTGAAGGGAAAATGTCCCTTCTAAAAAAATGGATTGGGTAGAGATTGAGACACGATCAAGGTTTTCCAAAATTGTACCTATTTCCTAAAAATCTATTTGAGCAACCATATCACTAATTCATGTTAATAGGGTAATATTGTTATCATACATATGTACAACTAATTTGACTTTTCAATTCACTGTATATTATGTAGAATAAATTAATGGATGATATTCTCATTTTTCAAAGAGGATATAATATAATAAATTATTCCTTATTATTTCCAATTGATTATCATTATAATATGTGAGTTTTTGTTGAAAACTTTTTTATTTCTTTTTTGATATATCTCTTACAACATATAGTATGTATATGCATAAATTTACAATGATTATTTAATGAATGATCTTTTTCCATTAAGAGAAATAGAGATGAAATAATAAACAAAGTTATCCTAACATAATGTGTAGAACCCTAACTCGTTTTCAAGCTTACATATTATGTACTTATAGAAGATCATGTTTTAAGCGACAACCCTCAATACATATATTTGTTAATAATGAACTATTATCAAAGTTTTTTAATAGAGTATATAACGATGATTACATTAATTGTAAGAATATAACCTTAGACGAGTGCAACACTTTCAGTAGACGCAAACTGATTAATATTTTTACCTTTCATAGATGTTATCATTACCCTTTAATTTTTGAGGAGAGTATATCTAAGTATAAAGTATGTGGATGCTCATGAACTATAGAATAGATAAATGATTTGTTGGGGAGTTATCAGCAGTGAACATTAATAATAGGGAACATTTTAAACCCGCTTCAAAGAAAGAACCCGAAAATTCAGATCCTAAATTTGACAATCAAGCTGAAAAATATTTTGGTGGAGAGCGGCTTAGCTGTCATGATGATCAGCTACAAACAGATGTGGCGAGGGGGGGGTGAAGAGGGAAGTAAACAAGGACATCGGTACTAATTACTTCAATGTCGATACTCAATTCTACTCCTCAGGGTACTTCGAAATGTTCAGCCGATTTCTCATGCATAAAATATATTCTGTAAATTCTAATCCACGATTAAGTACACATTATTTACCTCCACCAAAGTTATATTTTTGCCTCTGTTGGTTTGTGATGATCAAGATTGCGCCAATTTACACTCGTGATTATGGTCTCAAACTGAATAATTATATATGATCATATTATGAGACCATTAAATTTTGAAAGGTAAAATTCAAGGTAACAAAGAACTTAAAAAATGCTTAATCTTTAACATAACTTTGGAACCAATTGAGGTACATAACTCAATTTGATTTTAGCCAAAGTTTTGCACTCTATCGAGTGCACATTTAAGTAAGGATATCTTCCTTTTTATATTACTTATTCTGTATCAGAGGAATTTTACCTCTTTAAAGTTTTCTTATTGTTTATTAGATTATTTATAATCACAGTAATTTTGAACGCTTGATTTTGTCTGATTATAGCTGGGTTAACAAGTGAATAATAAAGAAAGAAAAAAAGGCCATGAATGTAATATATACACTCTGGTAGATGTCCTCGTTTCTTCCCCTTGAAATTTGATTGAGAGATTTAATTATTTTGATAAGAATCATGTGTAAAATTATCAGTTATAAACAAATATGTAAAATATTTAGTGAGCTCTTCCTTCCTTCAGACATTTTGTCAAATATATATATATAGTTTTGTTAATCGAATGCATATTCGTCTTTTTTTGTATTCTGGTACAATAACAGTACTGGAATACTGACACATTTAAAACTGTACTACACTAAATTCTTATAAAACTGGTACTTGCGGGTCTAATACGTCATAAAGTTATCTGCCCACTTTTGACGTAATCCCTCTATTTATCAAGATATTACTAGATGCTACATGATATCAAAATATTTTCGGATCCGTTCGACACTCCAACATGATTAAAAATTATTTTTTGACCCGACACAATATTTTACAAATAATTAGATGTATTTGTATTCCTAAAAATATTTGTTTTGTTATATCACAATTGCTTTGTTTTGTTTCCCATCAGATTTCGATTATAAGGATTCAATATTTAAAACAATCATAACTAAATATTTATTAATTGCTTTTCAGTGACAGGATATCTATAGTTTAGAAAAAATATATATATACAGCCATGAGAATATGTTTTTTTTAGAGTTCCTTTAATTTGTGAGATGAAGTTGTGCTGATTAAATTTGAATAAATATTATAGTGCTACATTTACTCCAGCTGACTTTGGAATCTTCTTTGAAGTCTATATACATAATGTATATAGACTTCTGTAGGAACGACCCGGACGTAAACTTACACACATTGAGTTCAAGAGGATAATTTTCCCCAAGCATTGAGCCACGTCAGCTTTTCATTGACCAGGTATCTCTAGTTTTGAAGATATAAGCCATTCAGCCATGAGAATATCTAATATATCAATGAGCTTAAAGTACTTTTTAGTTATAAAGTACGTATTCATCAATTTGATCTCGTTTTAGAAAAGGCTATCAAGATGGTTGGTTAAAGAAGAGAGAGTGATTTTTTTATGGAAGACAAACTTCCATAACACATGTTAATGAAAAAATCATATTTTGATTTTTTACATCACGATTAATGTAATGAGCAGGAGGCAAACTATATGTCGCACTCTTTTTAATAAGAACATAAAACATAACTAGGGATGGAATTTTTGTGGAGAAAAAAATAAAATACAGATTATAAACTGAAAAAATATTGTTCAGTGTATATTTTTTTCTTTTTCATCCGTTAATAAATTGTCGGGGTATTAACATTTATCTCTAAAAGAAGAACTTTCGCTTACCCGTCTTGTAAATTATTTTAAAGCTGCTTAATAAAATTAATATACATATATATATTTAAATATAGTTAGTTGTTTTTCCATACACTAATGCTAATATAATTGTAGAAGGTCATTTTCCTTATAGCAGTTATTCACCCCCCCGTTTTTATAAAAATAATCAGGCAGCTGATATTAAAATATGTCTTAATTCACTAGTACCCCATAAGTCTTGCTCCCCCTCCTCTTTGCACTCTCCAAAATTAACATCCCCACTCAAATCTACGTGTGAGTTCTTTGTGTATTAAGCATTACCTTACTTTAAAAAAATTGAACAACAATTTTATTTCAATGTTCTTATTTTTCTGATTACATGATATAAAATATTGAGACATTTAAGAGTTTTATCTCATATCAATATGATGCAGATATTGAATATATCGATACATCCGATTTTGATCGAACGAATCTGCCCATGTCTAGTCTCTTTTAGGTTTCATCTACCAACATTTTTTACAAAAAGAGTTAGGTTAAAAAGGTCCAGAATCCGTTGCTAGTAAATAGCCAATTCTTCACCTATAAATATGGAATTATTGTTCAATAAATGTTGTGAATTTTTCTGAGCTTAACTAGAGGCCATTCAAGTTCAACCAACCAAAAATAAGAATATAGACAAAGATGCAGAAAAATCAACAAATGACAGAAAAATAGAGAGTATATTTTTATTTGTGTGTGGTCACGTTGTGATACATTTGAAAGTACAGTAAATGTATGTGATGACATGTTTGTTTCATATTATATTTCAAAAAATTATGGTAGAGTATCAAAATTTCAATACTAATATTGTTCAGGATACTGGTATACTATTGCATTTCCAACAGTATTATAGTAGACTAATATTGGAAACAATTCACTATCTCCTTAAAAAATTGGGCAACTGATGGTGTAACCCTTTACTTTTTTATAACCTTTACCTCAAACAAAATTATCTGTCATTTAAAAGTTAATTCTTACGAGCCATCCCCTACCCTAAACGAAAATTTTTCTAACAACCCTCTATGTTCAATATACATATAAAATGCCATTTAAGACATTTTTTTTTTTTTTGCTTTATATTTTTATCGAAAAATTATTAAAATTACCAACATATCAATACGTATATTGGTACCAGAACCTGTACAAAAATGTTGGGATCGTTACAATACTGATGAATATGTTTTCTATCCCTAGTTTTACAACCTATGAGCATCTATTAAGTCTACACATTCAAAGTTTTTTCATAAATACGTAATGAAAATAAAAAGCTGTCAAATATCGTTGAACCAAAAAGAGATTTGCTTCTATCTTCAGCAACATAAAAAAACACACAATCATAATATCTAATAATACATTACTATAAAGTAATTTATCTATTAACTGCTTCAGTGAGAACCCAATGAACCGGACCGACCTCACAACAGTAAAGCTTATCAAACATGTATTAATAAGAAAGAAAATATCCACCCCTGAAAAACTTTTCATTATATGATTCTCCTTAAATACGCATCCAATGCACAAATTATAAGTTTATTATTTGAAGCTACATATAAAGTCAGTAAAAGGGGTTTAATGTTGATTAATCACGGAGAAATGGATGAAAGACGTGTGTGTATCGTTATCAAATAAACTTCTATATAATAAAATATATACCATTTACCCTCTTGTACTAGGCTAATATTATAAACGAATTCAGAAAGAGATTCAATATTAAGTATTAGTGTTGAGACACAGTCTAAGACACTTTTTCGGTTCGGTCTTCAAATATTTTTCTAAATTGATATTCTGAAATAGTCGTTGTTTTTAGACCTGGCTTTATATATTTATTATTGGGTCACACCTCAATCAAGCCATAATCTACTTTTTTTTTTTTAAATATATACCTTTTAGTGTGGAGACTTTTTTTTTTCAGTTTGGTTTTAATTGATTTTTTCTACAGCAATTAGGATTGATATTCAGGCCCAGGCCACAATATTAGACGATAGACAAAAATTTACATTTTTTTTTTATCTCAATAATAGAAAGATATTTTTCCGTCTCAATAAATGTACCAATTTTTGCATCTATCATTTTTTATGATTTGTAAAAATAAGATACACATTTAAATTGATATGCTCTTTTTGTGCCGATATTCATCATTTTGAAATACTCATGACGTAATGCATAATTCATCTATAAAATGTTCTAGACCGAATTGTATAATGAGACCGAACCAAGCCAATTTAAAAAAAAATAATAGTATCCAGACATAGTAATTTTTATAACTCATCCCTGCTGAATTATTATTTGAGACCTGTCCGAATCGAATTTCTTTAAAAGACTAAGTTAGTTTGGTCAACTATCAACCATAAAAGTCTCAGACCGGTTTAGGATTTTGAGAACGAACCCCAATACTATTAAGTTTATTTGTAGTTGAAAGGTTTTTTTCTTATTTTATTTTATTTTTTCCCCTCTTTTAACTAGTATTTGTTCTTAAAAGCACATAATTTATTGGATAAGTTTACGATCTGAACTTATGTAACCTTACTTTAAAAGCGGTATATAACTTTTCTGCAATTAACTCAGTTAAAATCAAAGATTAAATACATTATTTCGGCACATAGCGACATAGATTGGACACTTACCAAAATAACATCCACAAAATTATTTTGGCTTTTTACATAGAATAGAATGTCTCGTTTTTGGAATGATAATTTTTTTCTGTACACATCCCTTTTCTACTGGTGACAATAAAAAAAAATGATTTCAACAAAGTTTAAGGCCTCACAGGTCATTTTTAGTGTGGTACAGCAGACTCCAACCTTCATTTTTGCAAATGAAGTGGTCAATTTCTGTAATGTTTGTTAAAAAGTTTATTCTTTTTGCTGCTATATTTTGGATGATCAATGCTTCCTCATTTATGAGGACACTATGTTCAAATTCACTCCTCTAAAACCGGAATGAAATAAGCCACATGTCCATAATTTCAGAAATATAAATATGGAATCTTAAAAATGTGACTTTTGACCATTTTGAGTCGTTTTGTTGTACTCTTCCAAATATGGTATGAAGTCAAAAATTGTAAGTTTTTTATTAACTAATATTTGATTTATCAGTTAACATATTGTGCAGCATGTTTTAAATAATTTAAGGTGTCAAACATGCTTTCAATGATTTGCAATTTCCCTATTTTAACAAAGATAATTTTACTTCATTTTGTTCAACAACTATCACTTCAACCAGGATTAAATTTTGCCATGTTATGAATGATAAAAAAAAGAAAGACCAAATCATTGAACCCAAATATCTGCATAGAATAAAAAAGATAATTCGAAAATGGGATAGTCTAATGCCCCCATAATTAACATAAATTCTACCAAATGAATTAATGAGATTTGTATGCCAGTCCGCAGTTATTTTATTCAGTTTTATTTATGCGTTTTATACATGGAATATAAATTTTAAACTGTGAAAAGGATTTCTGCTTGACTTATAGACTTAGTTAGGCAAAAGAGCATAAATGGTATCATCTTGAATGTTTTAATACAGCTGTTGTATTGGGTGTAATTGTAGATATGTTATAATTCGAAGGAAGAAAAATGAACTTCTTGATTTGACTTGATCTAAATGAGCACATCTTAAACTATTTTAATCATCATCTTAATTTTAGTTAAAGGAAGATCAATGTTATTAAATTTATGGGTGTTTCGGTGTTATTAATATTTAAAAAATCTGCAGAATAAAAAGAAAATTCAAAATATTTTCTACTATGTATCTCTTAATCCATTATTTTTTTCAAATTGTTGTATCTTTGTGTTCAATTTCCCTTTTAATTTCCCAAGTTTGAATAAGATATCGAATATATCATACCATAGCGAACAACTGAAGACAATGGAATATCTTTTCGCATCCCTTGTCACCTACATATATCTTTATTTATCTATGGTCTTATGGTCGTATAACTTCATGAACTCCCTTTCTTTTAATAAGTTTGTCTCGCTGAACCCACAGCAGTAATTTCCTATTAAATAAATCCGTTTGTCGCACAGTCTTATTCATGTATTTGAGAGACAAAAAGGGAAAGCACAATGTTTTTGAACAAGTATCCGAAGCATTACATGCATAAGTAGATACACAAGTTACTCAAGAATATTGCATTAATTATATTATGTCTTTAGCAGATTCACAATAATACTGTGACATTTCAATTTTCTCATATCTTTATGTAGAATCCGTTTACAAATGTTATAAGGCAAAATATATAAACAAAAATATATATATATGACAAGAGTTATTAATTATTTTGATGGCTAAATAGTTGATTTACATATTCATTTATAGAGCTTTTCACTGACTACACAAATGAGCAGAGCGCCACGAACTTGGTAATATGATAGACGTCCGGTTCGGTTACGCTGTCTATTTATTGCGACATCACGTAAAACGCTTTATTATATGTAGATAATAGAACTGAGATGGTGCAGTATGAACAGGTGTTCGGCATTAACAGTTCGTGGTACAGTATATATTCATCATTGATTTTACAATTGGTGTTCATATATATATATTTTTACAAAAGGTTGAAGTACTAAGAACTTTATCGTTTACCTACAGTGGGATCTCGAATGATTTAGAGAATATAAGCTAAAAAATTAAGAAATTTAACTAATTTATTTTATGTGTTAAGATGAGAACATATTAAGACATTCTTACTCATATCTACATATATTCGTGAAAGGTGGAAAATTAATTTTAGTTTTATATACGTTAGAAAGTAAAGGTTTTATTTATTAAATACTAACTCTTTGGTTTGTTAGAAGTGCTTCGTTGGGAATCATTTTTTGTCGATACACAGAATTTAGTCTGTAATATTAATCATGACAAAATTTGTGTTATCTAAATGAAATAATTACATAAAGTAAATAATTAAATGCAACATTTCACAGTAAATAATGTTTTTAAGGGATTTTTCGTAGGTGTAAAACCCCAAGATATACTGGGAGATCAAGCCTATTCAGCCTATTCAGTAGTCTTTTGAACATTGAACAATACGTCATTATTATATGTTTTTCAAAATATCATTTACCTACCAAAAAATAACAAAAAAAAAACAACTAAAAAGTTGTAAATTGTAATCATTAAGAGAAAAGTTTAAATAAAATCAATATTTCATTATAAAGAACACCGTATCGTACTGTAACGACTCACGGCTCAATATTGTTTCATCCCAGCCGTAGTAAGTATGTATATAAATGTATTTAACATTGGTACAAAAATTCATAAACGACAAGGTTTGTCATAATACAATGGATTTTATTAATAGAAATCATGTTTGTATGTGTCATATATATGCATACATACATAATTATGATGTGGGTGAACTTGAAACTATACTTCCTGTATTCAAGCAAACGCTTTAATAAAACATTTTATTCAGTACATAAAGTATTTAAAATGTTGATTTCACTGATACACAATAAGGCCTCAAAATTTACAACCCACCAAATGTGGGTAAAATTTAGTTGTGATGAGTAAATTTGACACAGAATCTACCCCATTTTGAGTCAAAGAATCCTTGATTATGACATAATTGTCGTTTCTTCCATTTTTGTACTACACCTTACATTATTCATGAGTCCTTACGGGAAAGTACGAAATTTTTTGAGTAACAACACAGCAGAGGTCGCTTGGACCCTTAACTTGCGACTTGATTTGAACGTAAGTGAAGACTTATTACTCCTTTTGATCACACAATCAAAGACTTGAGTTAGAATTGAGAGTGATATAAATTTTACACTCTATATAAAGTACTCCATAAAAAATATTTAATTTTCAAAGTATTTACTCTCAAGTAGATGGATATTCCAGGACTTGACTTGGACTTATGAACAAAGACTTGAGACTCGTCTTGGACTCAGGCCTGTTATAAGGGGATATTTAGGGGGATATTATTATACCTACTGACTAATTTTTTTCTTGTCAAATTTGTCGAAAAGACAACTTTTTTGTCAAAATTTAGCTATTATCAAAAATAGCAATTTTTTTACATTTAAAAAATGATTATTTATGAAACTTTATTTTTTTAAAAGTTTATTATAAAATTTGATATTTTAAAAACATTATCAACATTGTCAAAGATTTGTAAACAAGCTCTTCTTTCCCCCTACCAAGTGGGGAAAGCCTGCTTGCACTTTCAGCTTCATATAGAAACTGTATTTGAGGCGGGAGGGTATTTTATTAAATAAAATATGTATTAAAATCTATCAAGCGGCATTGCTCGGAGTTATTAGGTGTCGATCAAAAGACAGAAAGCTTGCTTAAAAAATACTAATATGTAATCCTCTTTTATTCCTTTTTTAACATGACACACTGAGCTTTAGTTACACACTCTTGTTGTTGCATTGTTATTTCTTTGTAGAATCAGCCATACAATTAGTTAAGCAATCACTTGAAAATGAGTCCTCTATAGACAAAATTTGCTTTATTAATAGTGAAGATAAGGCAGTAATATGCACCCAAATAATATTTCTAAGATTGATATATATATAATGATTATCCGCCTTCATATTCGTATTTACTCCTTAGACAATAGAGAAATCCAATCCTGGTCAGAATATACCCTGAATATACGCCAATGTTTTTTTGTAATATATCATATATTTTTCACAAGATACATTCCTATATTTGACATTATAATGTGCTAAACCTTTGTTTGGAGAATCTTTTGCACTTTTAGTTGAATACCATTGTTACAAAAAATTTGCCAAAAATGGTATTTAACTTATTTAATATTATTTTTCATAATAGTATTTAAATACTTAATTGTATTTTTCAGCATAATGTCATAGAATCTTGTACAGTAATCACGGATTTGTTATGGGCGGGCGTGGGGAGGGGGTTGAGTTTCTACCCTCCCCCCCCCCCAAATTAATGAATATGTTTGCTTTTTGCTAGAAAATTTAGTTCTTAACTAAATTTTGTAAAAAAAAATCCAAAAAATTTAATATTTTGTGAATAGTTGTGGATTTTTATAAATTTTTTAAAATATTTAATATTCAAAAGTTATTTTTGAAATTTTTTATAAATTTTTTGTAAATAGTGTTGGATTTTAAAAAAAAATTCCCAAAAAATGTTCTTTTTCAATTTTTAAAAAAAAATGTGAATTTTTGGATGTTCATTTTTTTTTAAATACAAAAACTAAACCTTTCCCAAAAAATAATTCTGCGGACACCCCTGTGTACCCCATTTTAAATACACTGCTCTTCAGTATTTTAATACCTGTTGAATTTTTCATTACTTTTCATTAAGAGGTATCGAGAAATAATTATTGTAAGCAAATATATGCTTAACTTAATTCATCTTACAAAATGTTGGTTTTTCCATTATTATTATAATTTCTAATACTTTTTTAGAACAAATTGCACCAATTTACAATTATTGCACAACATTGGATCTATTGTATCATTAATTGTGGAGTTTTTGGCGTTCAAAGAGTTTTGATAATTTCAAATTATGAAAATGAATTGAAAAAGTTGTTTTTTTGTCTATAAGAACAAAAAGTAATTAACTGATTTTCCTAAACCCAGGAAAATTAAAATTTAGAAGCCAAATTACAATTTGAATTTTATAAAATATTATACAGTGTGATTGTTATGCATTATATAAATATAAGTTATTTTGCTGCTTTTTTTTATATATTTAAAGCTTAGTGTCTTAAAATCAATACAATGATGCTAACTTGTAGCTTTCAACATACGTAAAAGATGAGTAAAAAAATGGATAAAAATAAGGATTTACACGCCACTTTGGCTGCTAAAAAAGAAAAAAGTTTAATCAAAAAGCTGAGGATCCCTGCAGGATTAAAGATTGGAGGAAGAAAGTGAAATTCGCAAAAATTCATAAATAAACTTAATCAACAACGCATAATTTTTTTTTTTTTTTCAATGAAAAAGACAATTTCTATTCTTCTTATAGGAAATTATTAAATTTGATTTTTAAATTCATACTTTGTGGATCTATTTGTAACGATTACTTCATTTCGTATTAGGAATTATTCTTTTTTCTTTTTTTTGAAATAAACAGCTTTAATACAATCAAAATAAATCGACAATATTTTATAGGAATATCTCTTCAGAATTTGCAAAGCTTAATTAATTCAGGAAATATATCATTAAGTTAATGTCATTTAATTAATTTTTTTCTCTCTTAATTCCAGCCATAATGATAACAATAAAGCAAGCAATTAGGTAATATTGTTTGTTAATGTTAAAACATGAGAAATGTCGTTTCATGACTTACCTTTGGAGGTATAATTACAATATACGAATCAAACAGCTTCTAAAGAGCCCTACCTTGTAATGAATGCATGTTTATAGAATATTTGCTTTAGCTATAACAACTATAATTATGAAATTTAATTAAGTATTCATTAATTAATAACGACTATTTCCTTCTTCTTTAGAGAGAAAAATAAAAGCTTTATACGTATCATGGATAGGGATGTGGTAATTGTAGAAATTTTCAAACATATCGTTAAAAGTATAAGTTGATAATCTACAAGATATTAGTGATCTTATTAATTATATATTCTTTCATATTTTGAAAATTCAAAGATATTAGTAAGCCAAAGCTTTTAAGCAATGTAACGAAACGGGCCATTTAGCTTGAGGTGGTACATAGCCAGTGATTCAAAATATGCCGGAATGTAAAAATATAATAAACGTAAAATGAATGCAGTGATCCTGAAATTTGAAGACTCTGTGGAGGAGAGCAGCTTAGCTGTCATGACTTTTTAATCGATCAACTACAAGCAGTTGTTAGGGAATATGAACACACATTCCACTCCGTATATAGCAAAGACATATAATTTGGAATTACGCCGATATCGATCTTCAATTTAACTCCGAGTCCAACAAAGACTAAGTCCTCGAAAAAACCCTCTTTATTACTCTTCATCTTTCATGAGCACACGTATTAGTAGTTACTTTATACTTACATGTTCTGTACTCAAGAATCAAATAATAATCACAATAGCTTTAGCGCATCAAAGATCTTGTTCAAATTACCAATTAAAAAAGGCGTTCTTGATTATAAAATATATGTTACATACACATACATTGGCTTAGCGATATCCCCCCCCCTTCCCCATAGAGAAGATGGTGTTTTTTTGTGATCTACAGATGACGCCATTTTAACATTTTCCCCTTTTGTCCTATATAACTTCTTCTTCCCTTCACAGAGTTTACCTTGTTAATTCAGATAAAAGGATGAATTTATGGTTCCAGCAATATTAGTTATAAATAATATTTATCTCTCCTAGCAGACAAAAAAAAATTGCAGCCACGACCTTCGAGGTGCAAGTTTCACGGCATAACTCAATAGGATTAAAAACAATATTTATTAACGAAAATATTATGAAATGTGATAAATCCAAGCTCGACGCAAAGTTTATAGAACAAGAAAATGATGCCGCTGTGTAATTTGAATGTATAAAGATAAATTTGACTTGATCTTAGTATTTAAAATTTGAGATCCGGAATGGTTTTTATTGGATAGAGGGCGCCCTAATGCTTATCGTTGTACATTAAATGGCCCCTTCATTTTTTTTAAGGTATATTGGTTAGTAGATACGTCATTGATCAAAGGTGCCAACATATACTTTTCTTTTTAGTTTACACTCACGCGGATTTAGCCCATTTTCACATCCCTAATTTCGGATATTGAGTGCATTTTTAAGATTTTGAGTGAGTGAGGACCAGGATATTTCACAATGTTTTGAACACGTGTGTTAATAAATTATTCCATTTATTTTCTCTACTATGTTTAAAAATGTTTTATGTGAATCCACTATGTATACGCATATTATGTCTTCTTTTGGGGTAGATTTATGAGTGAGTATCCATGATGGCTAAGAGGAATCCGTCTAAGGGAACATAGACAGTCGATTATTCATCTGTCTTTATTTCTTTTCAAAAAGTAATAGGGAATGAATCAAAATAATATATTATGTTTGTACATTTATATATGTATATCAAATGGAGTCCACGTTTTGAGTCAATAATATTATTCAAACGCCCATACAACAACTTTTTAAAACGATATATCCTTTAAATATATTGAATGCTATTATACACTTTTGTTAACCCTTATTTGTGGTTGCAAATAAGCCGGTGATAATTTTGTATTGTTTCGTCACATTTTGTCCTGTTTTCGTTATATTTAGTTTTGTTTTCCTCATTAAAAAAAATATTTTTTTTTACTCAGACAAACATTTATAACATGTTTCGTTTTGTCTTGTAATCGTTTAAATTTTTTTGTTAAACAATACATTTAAAATGTACATTTAATGACAAAATTAACGTTGCTTTCTAGCACAGGGAAACTTGAAGGAATGATCAAGTTTCAAAATAAATATTTAATAATACAATTTTGTTATATATATTGTTCGGTATACTGGTACTAAAGTGATACCGGGGAACTGATGTATATATAAATGGTACTTCACTAAATTGGCAACCAGTACTTGCAACACTATAACTCCGGAAAAAAAAAGTTGAAGCATCGAATTTATTTCTGAGCTAGAACAAAATTGTGCATATAAGTAAAGTAAGGGTTAATTACTGTTAATATAAATTTTTTTTTATTATTTTTGAGTAAAGAATCAACCTGCAAAACCCCCACTGTAAATTCAGGGAAACTTAAATGAAAGACACTTTTGTTTGATATTTTTAGTTGACTAATTTTCAAAATACCGATAAGAATTTGAGTACTACCTCAGTCTGTACAAAAATCTTGATATCGTGACTACATTAAATTATATTTTCAATACAGTAATACTTCTTAGGATATGAGTAACTGATTCAAGTCTGTTTGAATCTAGACTGTTCTTACACATACCCCAGATCAATGGAACTAACAAATATATATATATATTGTATATAAGCAATTAGTGGATTATATTCTTAAAAGGGTCTTCAAATGACTTTAGCGAACGGGGGTTATAAAAATATTTCGGGATATTAAAAATGGAAATTATAAATTGACACCTTTTCTAGTCAAAATTGAACTCCAGAGCACAGTGTGACTTCAATTCCTTAACTTCAAAAGCATTTGTAAGTGTTTTTTTTCTATGATAATCGTCATCGTGATAGGGTGGGGGGGATTTAGAGTATGGTTAAATATCCTGGGTCTATCGTTGTTTTAGTGTATATTTTATCCGTTTGTCAAATATATTGTCTCCCTGTCATCCCTCGGCAATGGTCCCGCAACTGCCTTTTCCTATGCAGTAGAGTTTCTAAAACTTTATTCGCCACAGAACCTTTTTGGTTCAGAAACTTTTATAGAAACTCTCAAATCAAATAATTTTATAAATTTATAAAATATAAGGTTCTAGGAATATTGCCCTCCAAGTTATTGTCATGAGATTATTTATGTCAGTAGAAAATTGCTATTTATCATATTTCCAGTAATTCATCTACCAATATGACCCAACTAAGGATCCGTAAATCAGTTTCCCATCTGCAGATGGGAGACAATAAAATATATCTCCGATTTTTACAAACTATATATTAGACTCACAGGTTGTGCAGTATACCTGCAGGACTCCCACATTAGAACACAACACAGTTGTTTCATATAGCATCAAAACTCCCTCATAATATACATCCCAGCTTACGAGTGGTGCAGGACTTCATTTACTTGGTGATCCTTTCCATTGTTTCTAAATTTAAATGTACAAAACTTCTGTTTTTAGAACTTTTTTTACTTAGTCATCCTGTTTGCCTGGGGTGTAATTAAAGAAATTAGAAGGACTATTTTATGGTCACACATCTCCAGTTCGGATCACTATCAACAGGTCCTTAGATGGGTTAGACCCATCTGTATACTGACATATCTCTAGATGAAGCACTGTAAATGTAATGAAAATGCGGTCAATTTTCCCCGAGGCAATTCTCCGCGCTCGATAAAACACATAACACTCAAAATACTTTTCGTAGAACCACAGGAGGTCTATTAAGTAACCTTTGGATTTTCCGGCACCAACATTGGGAATCACTGCTATAAAGTATACATGTTTATTGTTAATTCAATAAAAAATATGTAGACATAATATACTGTGTAGTATTTATTGCAGAGGCACCTTAATAAGTCATAAAATAAAATACAACGTGATCCTTTTTAAAATTTTAGTCTTAAATGTCTACAAAAAAACAAATATGTACTCCAAAATAATATCAACGGTCTAAAAATAGAATATGTGTGGATACATATATATATACATGTTTCAAGGTATTTGGTCAATGTATTTTTGAATAAATATATAGCATTTTACAAATAAGCTCTATGTTCAATATAACTCCTACATAAATTGTCGATGTGTATTCTTAGTTGACTCCTTGAATGAATCATTCTATGTGAATTCCCTATTGTACAAAATATATATACGTTAGGGTTAGGACTTTTATTATATTTCATACTCCTTAACTATTTTTGCATTAGTTTTTTTTTTGTAAACTATATTAAATTTCATTTTGTAATGTGTTAAAAGAAAACAAAACTCATTTTTAATTTTTAGTATTCACTTATAGTTCTTGATCTAAAAATAAATCAATTATTTTTACTGATTTTGTATATTTTTTACTATTAATGTTGATATCTTTGGCAATCAAAACAGTACTGACATGACGGTGGGACACGACAATTTCCATTACTTTATCCACATTTTCGACAATAGACATTCCAGAGCGTGGTACATCTTTGACAACAAAATTAGCAAAACGGAATCGTCGAAACCAAAGTTGCACGTTATTGGCTGTTTCAGGATCAGGAACATAGACACTATTCACATTTTCAGTCGCCTGGATTGCGTTTTTAGCCATTATTGAAGTAAAATGGTAAAATATGGCGTGTTTTCTCTTTGTAGGTGTCCATGATTGACGCACTCTCAAACTATATTGAGTCAAACAATTACGTTGCTGACAAAAAAGATTTACTTTGTACGCAATAATATGTTTTTAACGCCACCTCGTGTAAATTTATCCACTTCTACAATACAAAATTCACAATTCTAAAGCCATTTATTAGAAAAATAATGGATTTATTTTTAATACATAGTTTTGGATATACAAATGGATTATAATTATTTGAATACAACACTAAAACGAACACGATATCTTAAGAATAGCCAATATAAAATTAATTTTTTTATTATTCATACTTAGCTTGTTTATGTTAAATTCTAAGCTAAAAAGAATAACTATAAATTATACATTTATAATAAGTAAATTTCTATTGTAAATCCTATTTGTATACAATATTTGTTGTTTTCTGTCCATTTGATGTAAATATAATCAAATCTGCGGCCCTTTTGACACTCATGAAAATGCAACATATAATTGACCATGTGAAAATAATGATTTTGGTAAATATAAAGCAATTATTTCAAATATTTTGACCCTGTGGGTTATTTATTGTCATTGACATTGCTAACTTAATTGAAAACTTTTTTCTTATAAATGAAAATGTAAACTCATCACCAACAGAAGTGAGGGTGATTCTTGGAATAAATACAATTATAATATCAGATTCTTCTTCAACCATAATGAAGATACATACTATGACTAATTTGCTAATTCATTATTTCCTTTTTTAATTCTCCTTTAATATTTGTTCTTTCTTTTGCCGCTAGTTTAATTATTCGTTTTTGGAATTTTTAATTTCTTTGGTGTATTTTAGAATTGACAACCCATACCTTAAAGAAAACTCTGAGTGACAGGGAATCTATCTTTTTTTTTATATATAAAAAATGATTTTATTTGCAAAAAAACAACTTATTCTCCATATCCCAGGAATATGGTCTGATAAAAAAGAAACATAGTCTTACGCACGTTACTCAAAATTATAAAACCATTTTTATTTTACGTCTAAAGTATGTATGGGTCTCCGGTTTTGAAATAAATGTGTTTTTATTGTTGTTTTTCTAAGCGGAACAAACATAAGATAAACACATGAAATTATTTTAATATTATGAAGGATGATAAATACACAGTATTATCTAAGTACTTTGACTTTCAAGAAACCAAATTATTTGTAATATAGTCATTGAATGCAATGAATTGCAACGAAGAGCATTATTTTTTAAAGAATAAGATCTGCCAAATGGTGTATTCATTTTACACCTTGAAACATTCAGCAACGAAGGGATAAAAATATCTAATGTTTACATTTTCGTTCCACTCTATATGACCTACCTATAAGAACCGTCTGTCCCACTTTTTGACTGTGACCCACCTATTCAAACACTCCGGAGAATATTAATAATATTATTTTTATATACACATACATAGATGTAGGAACCAAGGAAAAAAGGGTATTAGGGCTCCCTTGATATTCGTACAGGGTAGTATTTTTATACGAAACTACCAAAAGAATAAAAAATTCCTTGTCGGGGCCCTTAAAAATATTAATAACTGCGTGTTAAAATATTATGCTAATATTTTATTAATATATTCATACCAACTACAATTAGAGTATTGTTATGCGTGACGCTTTTTTAATTACTTAATCACAACAGGATAGTTTTCGTCATTAACTGGTCAGAATTTTTCCATTGTTATTACAGGAAGTTTTTTTTTTTAAATGTCAAAAAGTAATTACCCAATTGTGCTTATAGTCTATTGTGGTATCTAAATATAACCAAGTAGTTCACTTAGAAAGGATCGTTCTACATAATATTATAAACGCACTCATCTTCAAAGAACATCACTCTTAAAAAATATGGAATCAGTACTTGTATTACCTAATGATTGCGAAGTTTATACGACAGGTGCTTTTATTGAATGTGAACAAATCTTCTAGTACGAGTATGTTGGTATAGTATGTATTATAACGAATGAATCCTAATAACAATTAGATGTGTCATGATATTACAAAAAAGAATCTGCACCTGTTGAAAAGGTGACTAAGAGTTCTCTAGTCTTTGCTTTAAACCACAATAGTAATAGCAAATATGTTGCCTCACATAATAATGTATGTTGCTACATATAAACACATGATGGAATTATTGTGCCAATTATGTACTTCTAGATATTAAGGGTAATATTCATGCCAAATTCATTAGAAAAGGATAACGACGCCGTCCTAGTATCGGATAAATGATGGGATTTTAATGGTCCATTTGTATATTTTGGATGGATTTACAATAATCTACATTTGCATATAGGGAGACCCAGGACAATTGCAACACTTTTGTTTATGGCTTAATTACTCGAAGCTTATTTAATTCAGACACTCCCAAAATACAACCTCATACCAAAATATGTCTCTTATACAGAGTGAGTGCCCAAAACTTGTTGTAGCATAACTAAATTACAAAAAAATGTGATTAATATGGAATCAAGACAAGACAACTCAAAATTAATTTGTGATAAGCTTAACCCTTGTATGGTATATACTTTTTATATACACCTCTTACCTTTTGGATCAAAATGTCATTCTCTTAAATATTTAATATGAAACATCTTATTTATTTTATGTTTAAGACAAATCATATTTTACAAATGAATTAAAATAATAATAACTAATTTTTGATTAAAATATTAATTAGTTCTATTTGAACAATTACCATCAAAAACAAATATATTCTAAGTCGCATTAAATGTTTCTTCTATTTCTATTTTATTTTGTAGATGAAGAACTTGTTTTACAGTCTTTCTTAAAGGTGTAAAGATGATATCGTTGTGTATGTTTGGAAGTCTTTTAACGGCATTACAGTCCTAATAATACCCCTAATACTCTCTACATCCCAAAGAAGGATGTCATTCAAATCAAAATTCATATCTTGTAGGCCCAGGAGTCATTGTTATGATTTTATAGGTATAATTCATACCCTAGTTTCTATATTTTTGACAAATAAGAATAATTTAATCATAACAATTTTTTAGAAGAAATTATCACATTCAGGAAGCAGAATATCTTCTTCATATGAGGATGAGTCAAATATTCATCGACATTATTTTCTTCCGATACATCCTCTTCAAACTCCAGATCTTGCAATTCTTCCTCATTAAAGATCTTTTGACAGCTTTGTATTTAGTTCATTTTGTGGTCAAACTAATTATAGAGATACGATCTGCTATCTCAACAACTACTAATTTGTATAATTTCTCATCACCGAAAAAATGTCTTAATTTATTTTTCCACAATTTTTATTATTTTGTAATTATGTAGCTCTAAGCTAACACATATGCATTTCTTTGCTATTGCATCAAAAATTACTTTTGGGTAACGTTCATGGAATTACATTCTGGGTTTCAAATATCTATGTCGCTCTAAATATACTTATTCTACAATTAGAGTACTCTTACTCTCTGTCCAAACTGATACTATTTGATCTCTTCGAGAATATAAATCAATATTCCTTTGAAGTATCCTAAGTATGTAAATTTTTTATTTTTTAAAAATTATTTATGATATAAATATCCTTTATAATAACCGGGTCAAAATGACGCATAAAACAATCTTTGTGTACAAACCCATTTTCAGCATTTCAAATGATAAAAAATTACTTTTTTTACTTTTATTTAGGAAAAGTCAAGGTCCTTAAAGTCTGAAAAATATTAATAAAAGCTATTTTTCCCAAGTTAAAGTTGAAAAAGGGTCATTTTGACCTGTAAGGCAAAACATTATTTTTAACTATGTTTTTTATTCAATTTGTCCTCCTTCACAAGCAAAAAAGCCTTGACACTCTGGCACACATATTGGCAGCTCTTGACGACAACGACTGTTTCCATTGCGTAACAAAAATTAATTTTTTTTGTAAAAAATTTCAAAATTTAATTTGTTATAAAAAACAATGCCAAAATCCATTGTTATTCACAGTTAATTCAATAGTTCAGAATAAAATTTAACAAATTAATTTTTTTGAAAAAAAATTCAAAATCCATAGCTATTCAGAAAAAAATAGATTTTTGGCAAATAAATTTTCCCACAAAAATTCAACAATCTTTTAATTATTCAGAAAAAAATTTAATTTTTGGAATTTTTTCCAAAAATCTTCAAATATTTACAAAAAATTTCGAAAATTAAATTTCAAATGTTATATTTTATGAAAAACAATTTCAAAAACCCTAGCTGCTGGCAAAAACAACATTATTTTTTAATGGAAATATCATTGATTAGGCAATTTTATTGAAAATTTTATGACTAACTTTTTTTATTTTGAAGAAAAATAAACCGTTGCAACTGTCCCCCTATCTTCTTACATAACAATTTGATTTTTTGTGTTTGAATCATTTAGACATTAAATATGTACATAAATATATGTGCAACTTGTATTGTTCAAAGGTGAGATTAAATATGTCTTTGTCTACATACATAGAGTCAAATAAGTTGAGTATTATAAAATATCATTTATTTTTATAGTTGAGCTTTTATCTTTTTTTAAACTATGAGACATTTACTGTATGAAACTAATCTTTTTCTTTCTACAACAGTTATAAATCCTTCTTAATTACATACTTTCTCAGAAAAGGCTTAAAAATATCATGTTGATATATCTAAAATCATTCTACGAGTATATGAAAAAGTGATTAATAACTAATTAGGAAGTAATTCTTATCAATCTACTCGTAATAAACTTAAATTGATGTTTTGATATGCATTCATTATAAACATGACATTTGATCATTTAGAAAGTATTAATTAAGTGAAATAAATAACTCTTGGGGTTAATATTGTGTAACTTCTTATTTGGCGGTGCAGTTTAGTCTTAGCACCGGTCCAGTTCAGTCCTAGAACCGATCCTATCAGTTCTTTGGGACCGGTCATTCATATTATTAGTACTAAAACTGACTAAAAAACGGAGAAATAAAGTTGAGTGACGTCTACAAGGACCAAACCTTATATGTTTTAGGACTGACATGCATGACTAGATTGGACAAGATCGTGTCTGAACTAGACTAGACAACAGTCTTTAGTCCTAAATGAGGACTCACACAATACTACTTATGGTAAAACATTTTGTACCTTAATTCTTATTGATCCGTAATAATCTAATTACCAGTTTTAAGGAAACATAGGATGCAATTGCCCTAGGCCCAGCGTTGCTTTATAAAAATTAAAAATGATCCTCACATTATAAATATTTATAGAAGGGTGTCCGAAGGATTATATATATTTTTATGATTGCTTCGGGGGGTTGATTTGTATACCTTCTATATTTATATATCTATTAACAAAAAATTCTAAAGCCTTAACAGAAAATTTAATTTATTTCAAAAAAATTTAAAAAATTAAACTTCAAATACTAACTTTTTTTGAGAAAAAATTGAAAACTCTATAATTATATGGAAATATTTCAAAAAATGACCTTCAAATATTTAATTTTTTGAAAAACACATGATGGTTATTTAAAATAGATTAAATTTTTGGATTTTTTTTAAAATCAACTGTTATTCACAGAATAATAAATATTTGTAAAAACTTTCTATAATTATTTTTCAAAATTTAATTTTTTGAGAAAAAAATTCTAGTAAAAAGATATTTTTTTGTTAATTTGGAGGGCAGGGGGTACAACCCCTCCAGCCCACCTCCTGCATACTTCCCTGGTATATTAGTAAAACAAAGTTTGCTTGTATGTATTTAAAGTCATTTTTTGATTGTATCTTTGGACTACATAGATTTTTTCTTTTAGTAATAACAATGCAATTGAGCGTGGGCATGAAACTAAAATAGGAAAGAGACTATTTGTAAATAGGAAGGGGCAAAACGTAAAGAAAAATATTAGTTTGGAGGTTAAAAAAAGAAAAATCGGTGAATATAATCATATTTTTTTCTTTTTGGTTCGTCGTGGTGTTAAAATTCCCTCTAATTTTGTTTTAATTTGTTTTTAAATGTATCTGTGAAAAAAAAATATTATTTTTTATCTATACTTTTTTTGTTTTAATTGTAGAAAGTTCTCCTCTTTCTACCAATAATTCATTTTTTCCCTCCCAAATCATATACAAGGCAGATGATGTGAATGTGGTCCTTAAATCAGTATTACCATATAATTTGCATTAGGTTTCTCATTATACTCTCAGAAATGCCTACCCCTATTTATATAGTTTTATAAAAATGACATGTAAACGAGTGAAATCTGGCAGGGATTTAGGTCAATCTACATTTTATAGAATTTTATAATGTGTTAACTTCATTGAAAGATAAAGAAAGAAAAGGGTCTGCACATTTATCTTTGTCTTAAGCTTCATTCACAGTAACACTTTCTGGAATTTGTATAACAGACGGTGGCGGATGTCTAAATGTTAATAAATTTGTCAATAACAATACATTATATGGTTAAAATGTAAAATATTTAACAGCAAATCCCCAATTCCCACACACACAAAAAAAAAACAGGACAAAATTCAAGAAACCTTTAAATAATAAATTTCAAAAATGTGATATTAATGTTCTCAAGTTTTCATTTTTTTGACAAATCATTGGATTTAAATAAACAAAACCGTCCAAAAAAACTACATAATATTCGGTGAAAATTAAAAAATGTCAGAAGGTGTTTTCTATAGAAATAAAAAATATATAAAAACGTCACTCTGATATTTAAAAACACTATAAGTTAGTCAATAAGCTCCTCCTCTCCTAAGAAACATCCTAGTCATCGCTCTGACAAATACCAATATATTATTCTTTCTTCAAATTCCTCCCTGTAAAACTAATCATATCTGTTTATTACGATGAGATCGAAAGACATAACAAATAAGTCCGTCCAAAACCATCATGATATATTTTCTTGTATGTATATATTTAAGATAGTACAACAATGGATGGATAGACTATGGACCTCCAACATATTTTTACATGAACAAATGAACCAACCTAACCCCAATAAATCTTCTGAGCATTATTGTGTCAACCTCAAAGCGAAGGTGGGTAAACCACATTTGTACCCATAAAGAGTCTCAATTAGATAAATTATGTTGAACAGAGATGAATACGTTCGTTTGGGAGAGTAGGAACACCTAGGGATGATGCTAATACTTAAAGGTACATTCAAGTAATTTGGTGTATTTTGAACCTCTCATTTATTCGACTAAAAAGGAGGCTCAAAGACATAAAATCATTGATTTATAGCTTAATGCTTTGTGTCGTTATTAATGTAGAAATGTCTTGTTTTTTTTGTGGTTTAAATAAGTTAAAAAAATTAATGTATCTTATTAGAAAAGAAAGGGGACTTTAATATTTACCATAAACGTTAGTAGTGAGACTCATTTGTTATGTTCGATGTGTCATTAACAGATTTTGATGCCTGTAGCTTTTAAGAAGACGATGTTCACAAAAAAAGAAAGAAAGAAAAGATATCAGACATGTGTTATAAAAAAATTGTCAGCATATTAATGTTTTATCAATATATATACATATATTAGAGTGGTGCTTAAATTTAGTTTTTTTCGATATATTGGAAGGGAGGGGGTCGAGGATATAATTCCAAAATCTTTGTTTTCATGAAAAAAAATATAATCCTGTGGACGCAACAGAGTTAATATCACAATATCTTTTTATGACATATGCAACTCATTCATCCTTATTTTTATCATATATATTTACCAATATTTGTTATATGATCTTCGTTTTGCCACCCAACATTTCCAAAAAACAAACAAATTTAAGAGCCATTCTAATATTTATACATTGTGAAATAAAGCTACATATTTGAAAAAAATTAATTACAAGCAGATGTAATGAATCACATATTTAAAATAAGAGATGAATAAGAATTAAGACTCTAAATTAGTGTTGTCACGATACCAATATATTCATATCGGTATTTTGGTACTTTTTGATACTTTTTCTACTAAAAGTTTATTTAACCAAATGTTGTTATAAGCAATTGACATAGGAACCAACATAATTTTTGTTTGGAGTGGAGTTACGTCATCGGCACACCATTTTTTTGAGTGACTTAGTGGACAATGTCTTGTGGGTAGTTATTTAGGCCCAAGGAACGCGGTCCAGTCCCACTTGCCGGTCATTAAAAAAGGTAAAATCGATCCTTAATGATGCAAGTGATTGTATTTTTTCTCCTGTTAATAATTCTGTTATATAATATGATCAATTATATAACTAAGTGAAAATATAATATTTCAGAATAATGAAAGCCTAAATATTTTTTGACAAAATATTTGCATTGCTCATAATACATATCTTATTTGTCTTAGTGCCCCATCGATAGTTTAAGGGAAAATTCCAACAAGCAACAAGTGGTCCTGAGAACTGACAGTCCTAAAAATCAATCCCAAGACCCGGCAGTCTTAAAAACCGATCCCAATGACCGATAAAACTTCTCCTGAGACTGGACCAAATAAATAAGGACCAACACACAACACTAGTAGTGGAGCTGCAAGTACCAGTTTCAATATCCGTTTCATAGGGTTGTATAGGTCCTTAATATGGGACTTCAAATAATTTCTGTCCATCCCGTCTCCTCCCTCTAGTTTATTAACACGTTGTTAACAGGTATATTTTTTTAATAATTTATGGTAAAGTGCAAATCATGTGCATTAAGGGGTATTACGAATTTAGGTATCTCAAAAGTTGTCACTTGTAAATGCAATTTACCCCACTCCATTATTTTGTGCAGAGATATTTCCTTATGAAGTAAAAAAAGTTATACAGGGTTCGGAAGCAAAATATGGACAGTTAATAAATGCTAATTACATAATTAAAACAAAAATGTTTTGTGATTTTTTTCTGCATATTCCGAATCTCCTGTCCTTTTTGCATAAGTAAACAATAATAAATATTTCTCAAATCTTTCATCATGAGTGAGCGAGAAGCAAAAATGCAGAGGATCTCAGAGCTTCTGGATGCCAAAATTGAGGTGGCAGAGATTATGAACATTGTGAAGTGTTCCAGGAGCCTCATTTTCAAGGTGGCTAAGATGAAATAGGATGGAAAATACCTCTCAAGGAAAGAAGGAAGTGGGGGACTCAACTAGTAAAAGAATTCTAAGTTTCTGGGGGACCTGCAGAAGAAGATCAAGAAGGACCCCACAAAATCCATGAATCACCTCTCCAACGAGTTTGACGTGGACAAGGGGACAATCAGGAGGTCTGAAGTTGTCCTCTTACACACAAGGACTCCACAACATCTATTGACAGACACTCTGAAGGAAAGGAGACTGGAGAGTTTCAAGAAAGTTAGTGTGCGGATCAACGCTAATAGATCCACAGAAAAAATATTCTCTGACGAGAAAATTTTCACCGTGGACTAGGTCTACAACCGTCGGAACGACAGTTGGCTTGGAGGATCACTAGAGGAGGTCAAGGGGGTGTTCTGTGCAAAACATCCGGCCCAAACAATGGTCCTGGGGGTCGTGGCGTCCGAAGCAAAAATATACCTCCCTTCTTTTTTAAGTCTGGGGAGAAAATCGGCCAGGAGGCCTACTACAAGGTGCTGAAGTTCACCATACTGCCATGGCTCAAGGCCACCTACCCAGAGGACAACTATCTGTAAATCTGAGATGGTGTATCCTCACACATATTGGCCAAATGCCAGAAGTTCTGCGGCTACAACATGACTGATTTTGGGCCCAAGGACATGTGGCCATCATCTTCGTTGGATTTGAACCCGTTGGACTTTACTGTGTTGGGCAATTTGGAGAGGGATACTAACTGGACATCTCCCCCGAACGTGAATTCCCTGAAGGCTGCTATTGTAAAAGAGTGGAACAACTTGTCTGAGAAGTTCATCATTAACTCCTGCAAGGCTTTACGTGACTTTTCCCGTCAAACAAAAATAAAAATTAAGGAAGGTATCGGGCAGAGGTCGGGGAATTTTTTTTTTTATGTAAGTACTTATATTTACAAGTGGCAATTTTTGAGATCCCTAAGCCTGTAATAGTTCATTTTTTTATTCCTGTGATGCAGCTTAATGTACGTGGACAAAAAAAGATACCTAAAGAATCATTTATAAGTCACATTAAGATAACACATAAATATGAATTTATATCTTCACCTTATCACGCTCGAAACATGAATTAATTTTGGAACTTTCTGGAATAGTTTAACATATATCTTTTTATTCTGAAAATGCAGAATAAGTCTGTTAATTTTACATTATTTCTTTATTTACTATCTCATCACAGAATTTTACGGGATACATATACATTAAAATTGATTTCCCGGGATCTGGCTATAGTTCAACTTCCAAAGAAATGAAAAACTCTGATGATCACTATATATTCCATACATTGAGACTCTGTAGACACATTAATATAAATAAATAAAATACATTTATTCTGTACTCCATCAGTTCCAGATTTAATAATGTGATTCTTTGAAAAAATTATTTTAATAAAATCTACCATTATTATTAAATAATTATTCAAACTCTTCACTTCATTAAATACATCCTTCATCTGTTAATCGAATTCCTATATAAATACATAATATTTTAGACTTTAGTTGATACATTTTAACAAATGAGGGTTCAATTTAATAGTGCAAATTGTGACTACCCATAAATAAATACAATCGAAAGTCCAACTAAAAAATGTATGTTGTTTTGTTTTGTTTTTTTACAATTCTTTTTATTTATCAAACCTGTAGATACTATTAATAGCTATCATGATTCATCCGCACGGCCGTTTTTATGTTATTTATACATCTAATGCGTGAAGAAGAAAAAATATATAAATTATTGTTTTATACTGTCCTTTTAAGTGATGTTAGAAATTTCACTAATTACTACTTAAATATTACATTTTTTTTTCAATATTCAAAACAATTAAAGTCGAATTTTCCAGAAAATATATATTGTGAGTTTGATTAACTATCATAAAAATGTCGGCTTTAGTAGAATCGAGTTTTATCGAGTTCGAATAGTACTTAAATACAACACTGAAATATTATATATCAAGAAGGGGAAGTACTTGGAATAAATTTTAATGATGTTTACTTTGTTTGCACATCCTTGACGAAGATTCTCATATTAACTCATGAGATATAAGTTTATTAAATGAAAACTCATTTGATTTATCCCAAAAAAAAAAAAAAAAAAAAGTACTACACATAGTGGTTGCTGGGAACTGACGCAATTATACAGGTACTATACTAAACTGTATCAATCCCAAAATTTTAACGTCTGAATTGGACGTAAATTTGTCCCTTAGAATTATCCTTGATAAATTACCTATCCATAAAAAATAATCTTCAATATTCTAATAAGCCTTAATTAAAACTTTGATTAGGGCTTAATTAAGAATAATGGTAAACTCAATAAGAAAAAGAATAATATGTAACACAACTTTTCATTACTGAATTATTACATAGTTAAAGCTTATATTAGGAAATAGTTAAACGACAGAAGAAGTTCTAAGGAAATACTGTTTATCAGGAACTTCCTTGTCGGTCTTACACCCCAAGAAATCGCAGAAAACGGGATCCTGAGATTCCAGGAAGACAAACTATAGTTCTCATGTAAATGTTTTATTATTTGGGTTATTTAGTTGTTTTTTTGTGTCATTAAACAAAAAAAAAAAAATCGTCATGATCCAAATTAATAATAAATATTTCCAGGCATAGTTTTTTGTGCATTTTTTGAAAACTTCTCAAGGTTATGGCAATTTTGTTCGGAACTGTGGGATATCTGAAAATTAAAAAATATTATTCTGATCCCAAATATTAATATTTGGACAAAATTTGATTTGCTTCTCTAAGAATTAATTATATATTACGTATTATAAAGTATTTTGCAAATCAATTTATTACAATATTTACATAATATGTAAATTTACAGCAGATTGTCTTAATTTACATATACACTTTAAGGTTTAATATCTGTATGCAAATAAGGCGATGATAATCAACGCATGAATAAAGATGTGCTACAATAAACTATTCATCAATTGATAATTAATTAGTGCTACATACTTGTGACACATACAAGACATCCGTGATTATTATTATTGATTCCTGTAGTTTTCATTCATACTAAAATGCATGCTTTAAAATGACAAAAAAATCACTTTTTGTCGATGAAATTCGATACGAATTCAATGTACATAATAAAAATACATACTTATATTAGTTATTTTATTGTTTCCACATCTTAATCCGTAAAACGAACCATAAAATCTTGTGAGAAAAAAAAACTATATTAAGAAGGATCTTCTTCATGGGTATATTATGTAGTTTCTCAAAGCTGATTAGTCATAGTTATTTCATATTCTTGTAATGTGTGCTAGATAATACATATGAATGATATGCTCATGGTTCCAGAGGCTATTATTAGAGGGGAGAAAGGGTGTAGTGTAGATTGAGAAATGAATAATGATTTGTAGAAGAAATGGTAGTAGATCCTTTCTTTTTTTAATAGCCCCCATGATTTAAACACACTTTTTAATTTGATCATGGTGTTAACATAATTAATCCAATTTTAACTCATATTATCCTATTTTAAAGTTCAAATTATCTTTGTTAAAAGTTGTACATAGTCCATTAGTATAATACCATAGCGAATTACAATTTAAAAATCATCTTTGAAAAAAACGACAACTTTACAATCCTGATTCAACATCAACCATTATTGGTTATGTCATCTGACCAACCCCAGATTCATAAAAAATTATATTTCAAAACCTATATCTTTTAATGTATTAAATCTATTTGTTAAATCCATGTCAATTTCTTGGTGACAAAAATTATATAAAATAACAGATATCTTTGTAAAATAATCCAAACTCAGATAATATAACAGAAATATGGTATCCCTCATTCCTGAGAAACAGCATATCGCCCATCGATTTTTGAATGTTTGTTGAGGAGAAGGAGGCATTTATCATCTTGAAGCTGCTGTGAAATAAAAATATTAACGAAATTGAAGACCAATGGATATTGGATCAGTGAATGTATCAATCCTTCACTGAATGCTAACTCCTTAAAATAATCAATAAATCCCTTTCGTTCATCCCCGTTGAGGTCATCATCATCATGGATTCCCATCGATTAAAGGGTCTTTAAACTTTTTAAACTCCCTTCTGCTTCATAGTCACGGCTTAATCTAATTTTTCAACTGAGTATATGGAGGATCCAGAATTTTGAATTGCGTCTATGTATACAAACGGATTATCTTTCAGGTTACTTTAATCCCAGTCTAAGCTTAATGAAATGATCCCTCTTTAACTTTACTATTTTTTTGAGTAGAAATTGAAAAAGAGATATATCGTGTAAAATCCGTTAAAGGGTTAAAAAGCGGTATGATGTATAATGCTAGTAACCATCTAAATATCACCCGTGGAATTCGTGCTTTTGGTTGTCATATAACTCAATGGTATGTTTTCCATTACAACAAGAACCTTGATTAACTGAGCTTGAACTATATTTTGCTATTTGCTGTTGAAATCTTTACTATTTAAATAAATATAGTCCAAAACTTGTTGAAATGACGTCATGTTATTTCGAGACTTATATCTTTCTCATTAGAAAAGAAGGATAAAAAAATGCAATAAGCAATAACCAGTGTTAAAGACTTGTACTTGAGACTTGGAACTCGACTTGATCCCACAATCAAAGACTCGTGACTCAAATTGCGAGTCAGAAATTATTTTAATTTTTTCACTACATATATAGTACAATTTAGAGTAACTTTTATTTTCTAATCAGGTTTGAAATCAGTTAGTAGATAGCCACTTTGCTTTACAATAGCTTATATAAATTTTCAAAGAATGCTTCAATTTCAATAGATCTACGTTCAATTATAACGATATTCTTTCTTATGATGATCTACTAAGCTGTACAGTCACAGAATAGCTAAGCATAAAAGCTTGTACCAAAACTCACTCAGGGTTTGTATTACAGATTATTACTGAATAAAAGTTATTTTATCTAATCCTAGTGAAGCTTAAGTATATAAATGAATAAACACTATATTACCTAATTTTTATAAGACTATTTGACTTGAAACTTTTATAAATTATTATTGGAATATTTCTTATTAACATAAATCCTAAAAATCTAACAAAATGCTTTAAAAGTTATTATATTTAAAAAATGATATGTTCAATAAAAATGGTTTTAAGATACATTTGGTTTCGGCCAAAAAAATGATGACTAAACAAGACAAATATAAAAATTGGGAAGCCATTTGCATACATAAAAATCTAAATACACACTTTAAATATGTACAAAAATTAGCAAGGCCATGTCTCCAAATATGGAGCACGTTTGAAAGGTAGTATATTAAATTGAAATAGGTTGATTATTTAATTTATTTATCAAGGTGAACTAAGTATTTTAAAGTTATAACAAAGAACTATCTCAAACGCATAAATAAGGTTAATCTCCATTAAATAATCGCGTATACAACTTTACAAGATTTATTCTTGTTCAGTAGAACAAAATTATTAAAGCTCTAATAAATTAGACACAAATACTGCAGGAACTAGATGAATAAAAAATAACAGTTGACATGGAAATACAGAGTGTATCTTTTGTTTGTGACTATAATATTTCGTTTATTGATGAATTTCAAATATGTATTTTTAAACTGAGAATATATTCTAAATAGTCCTTACTACTACTAAAAAAAAACAGTCCAAAAATTGGAGATAATGGTAACATAAATACCAATTAATTTTGGACCTGTTTTCTTCCTCTTTTTGAAGGAAAGGTTGGAAGATAGAATGAAGATCTGCTTTTGTACTTAATATTCATGTAAGAAAATGATATGACGTCACAATACCTTGGACATCCGTACATATGTTACGGCGTTACCTCACTAACACAAAAGTACTATATGCATTTTGTTGTAAGCTTTTGAGTCCCTCGTCTCCCTGGCTATTTCATGATTTATTATTTTTTGATAAATATTACAAAATAATAAGTTATTTTATACTTATACTCCGTTTCCAAAATGGCAGGAATACATTTTTTGTATTTTTGACGATTTTATTATTTCTTTAAATAAATTTTATATATTATATAAAAATTATATACAAATGTGATGCAACGCTTTTAATAAAATGTTACTGAGCAATACTTTTATAAAGTATCGAATAAAATACTTTTTAGAATTTTAATATTATGAAAATATATACCTACGTAATTCATTATGCAAATTGTGGATAAATAATATGACAATTCTAGTCCAGGAATACTTAAAAGATAAATAACAGTTGGTATAATTGACTTATTTACCTTATTACCAACTGATCTCAGGCCTTTTTCGGGGTTTTTTTTTTTTGGTTTTTTTGAAAAAAATGTTGTTTGATGCAGTTAAGATCACATAATGATTTAAGAATGTATCGGTTTTCAAAATTTTGACATTCCGTCCAGTCCGGGTTTAAATCTTACAAGCGAGTCTGAATCGAACAAAAATCATCCTGAGAACAATTTTTTGTTAAATTACGCTATAATTAAGCTATCTTGGATTTATAAACATCCAATACTTAAATAATGATAAATACTTGAATTAAAAATATTATTGTGCAAGATATATAGTAATTGTGGTTCTTTTGAACCGTTACAATTGTTAAAAGAACGTATTCTGGTACTTTAATTTAATATGTGCATCAATATTGTCATGTAAACGGCAATTTAAAATATGGTACATTTTTTCAGGGCCGATAATTAGGATTGACTATAAGTCCCATATTAAGAACAATGCAACCCTACACGTTTAAATAGAACATGCACTCATAATTTTAAACATCCATAACTTCTATGTATTCTTTTATAAGCAATTAATCCATTAGTTACCTTTTGAAAAAAAGGATTTCAAATATAAAACGAAGATACATTTTGACAATTTCGAAGCGTCATAATCTGTTTTTAGGATTAAACAGAATGAGATAAGAACTGAACTCATTTATTTATACAAATACCATTGCCAAAAAGGATTTTAAAAAAAGAAGAAGAAGAAGAATATAATTACCATGAAGTGATAACAGGTCGTGGAATAAGTTTCAAAGGGAGAATAGAGCGCATACTTTTAAGATGTTCTTGTTTCTCCATGGTTTTCATCCTGGGAGGTATTCACACATCTACAACATGTATGGATATTTAATAACAACAATCTATATTCAAGGTATTTTGTTCGTTCATCAATTGAACTAACTCCCTATGTAACATGCACATAATATTTAAGAAGAAGCCCAACAGAGCAGGAAAAATATGAAATATTTCATCTTGGATCTCATAAATAGAATTCCTACATATCTACTTATAATTCCTTTTTGATCTTCCTGCCGACAATAAAATTAAGTATAAAATGGTTCATTTTTAATGGTACTTTTATGGTTTGGGATAATTTAATAGTTGCTTATTCAATTCGACCATGTAATAGAATTTTTTACGGACTTCCAATTTATTGATTAAGTCATAATTTAATTTCTTTGTACTAAGTGAGTAATGCTGTGAAGACCATCTCCCAATCTACATAGTCAGCACCTTTTAAAGTTTATAAATTGTACATTAGACCAGTTTAATTTTTTTTTTAAATCTAGTGAATATTATTAGCAGACATTATTCATACCTATTGGTTTATCAAAAAGTATAGTCATAATAAGGGAAAATTATCATTTTTTGAGAAATTTCAATAAAATGTTTAACTTAAAAATGAAATCGTAAAACAATAAAATTTTGAACTGATTATTGTCATACCCCAGGGCAACTTTACTGAACTGCCCATAATTGGAATTCGAATATGTGGAGAAACAAACTAGTTTTTTCTACATGCAATATTTCTTGCCTCTCGAACTGTAATCTAGGCCACAAATTTAATGACTTAGAACTCGACTTGATCACACTAGCTAAGACTCGCGACTCTACTTATACTCGAAAACTAAAACTCACGACTCTATTAGGTGGTGTTAGTTTACAAAATTATTTCTGTTTTTTCACAGAATACTCTTTAGAGCGGCGTTTCTCAAAGTGGATGGATCGACACACCCGGGTGTCCCTTAAACGTGTCCGTAGGCCACTTTAAAAAATTCGTCTTTTAACATCTAATTTATGAATCCGAGATGTTATAAATAAATATATTTGAAAACATAAATACATTCAGTTTACAATTGAAAGGATATAAGTTTAAATTCATTTGATGAAAATAAATATATAAATTCACTGTAAAAATTTGTCTTAAGTTCCAATTGTTAATCACGTGTCTTGGAAGTAGCCCTTATGTGTCAGTATGAATTCATCATTTAACAACGAAAATAAATTGGATTTTATAAAAACCAAGGAAAAAACAATCATGTCATGGATCGTTTCCTCAAAAAAAAAAAAAAAAGCCTCCCATTGCACAAACATGATTCACAGTAAAATGGAGCCTTATCGTACTTCATATATATCATTTAAGTTTTCCAAGTCGTATATAAGGGTTCTTGTGTTGTTGTATCGCATGGGATGTCAAGTAAGTTAGTGTAGCACTTAGTAAACTAACCAATCGTCTTAAAATTTAAATCCATTGTCCAATGTTCATTACTGCCTCGTCTTAATAAACGGGACATTTGCATTTAATCTATGCAGTGTCATTTTAATCATATTTTACACAGGGTTACTTTAAAGACTTTATTCACAATTGAAAAGTGCTCTGCACGAAAAAAAGTTTTGAGAAAACTGATTTAGTGTAGTTTTCCTTATCTGAGGACTTTAATTGGTCTCGATGAAAATATTCAAGGACTTGCTTTTGACTTGGACTTTCAGTTAAAGAAATTATTTCCACCATTTTAGGAGCGTCTAAAGGGGGTAGGTTTGAGGAGTTGTAGCCCTATCCATTTAAGGAATTTTTATATATACCAGAAACTTTTTTGCTAGGGATAAAAAAATTTTAAGCAAAATTTTTTAAATTTCATATTTGAAATAAAATTTTGAATTATTTTTTCCAAAAAAAATAAATTTTGAAAAGCTGTGGATTTTTGATTTTTTGTTTCAAAAAAAATAATTTTTTAAAATTGCTAATTATTTTCGTAATTTTTGAACAAAAAAATTTTATATATGAAATTTCGTTTAAATTTTTTTTCAAAAAAATTTCAAAAAATTTATATTTTTAAGAAAAACTTTTTATTTTATAATTAAAAAAAAAAAATAATATTATAAATATTTTTCGTAAATACATTAATTTTGAATTTTGTTTCTAAAAAATTAATTTTTGTGAAAAACTGTGAATGTTTGTTTCATAAAATGTAATATTTAAAATATTCTAAATAGTTGTGGATTTTTGAAAATATTTACATATATATATATAATCCTGTGAACTCTCTTGTATTGGTACACCATATGTAGATATGTAAATATAAATATTAAGGCATTCTTGATTTTATAAGGCCAATTTTTAGGTAAATTGTAAATTGCACTAAATATTAGTGTGTGTTTAATTAAGATAATTAATAAGAATAATTACATTTATTATGGACTTGGAACTAAATTAAATCATACTCGGAGCATGAGAAGTACATTGTGTTGCTATTTACCTACATACATTTTGGGCATACATTGTATTTAGTATGAACAAAATGTTTGTATGATCATAAGGTGAAATTTATTGTGTTTGCCTTTTATTAAAATGTGTATCCGATACACAGAGAACTACTTAGCCGTGACGGCATGCTCCCACAATTCAAGATTACTTCTCTTTGGATCTCTAGATAAAAATAAAACTCAACAAAAAGAATGGGCCTGGAATCCTCTTTCTGATTTAATATTTTTATAGCCAAAAATTAAATCAATTTTTTCAAATATTAATATAACGTCATTCAGTTAAAATGTCTTATATGAAACGTCAAAATTTGTATTCATTTTATCTTAATATTGGAGGAAAATTAAAATTGTATCTCTAAACGTTTAGGTTCATACCTATCTATGGTACTTTTATTAGAGTTAAATAATTATTCTGATGAACAAATTTTATTTGGTATATTTCTTATAACAATTTTAAACATTAAAATTATTCAAAATGATTAACTATCATTTAATTATGTATTTTTTTACATATTATTTATGTTTGAATATTTGGATTTTTTACATATTGAATTCCTAAACTGCATTGACCCCCCCCTCCTCCTCCTCGACCATACTTCACATTAAAGAGTATATGGAGTTAAGATCAGATAATCAGTGACGCCAAAAGTGCTCAAAATGGTCTTTGCACAATGCTTGTACTTCATTTAAAGTGTGAGCAAGAAACGTATCCACGATTCCAGGGATCACATCTGACTAAGATAATCAAATATCTTCAAAATTACTCTTAATTTAGCTAGATTAAAGTTTGTAACTCCAATTCTCGACCAACCTACATAATAATTATTATTATGCCATTGTAACGTTTTTGACATTTTAAAATGAGTTTGTTCCAATCGTTCCGTTTTGCAACAATCTCGCTCTACCCTAGACTATGAATATTGGTTTTTAAGAATATGTAAATAATTATGAATATTTTTGTAATTTCTTTGCAATTAATGCACCTTGTCTGACTTTACAATCAACCAAATAAAACCACAAACATAATCCCCCCTCTTGTTCATTATTAATTATTAAATGAGTAAAAAGGGGAGTGGGGTTTTAAAGAAATTACAAAGTAAATTGCAATGTGCTTAATGATATTTAAAAACAACAACAACAACGTATTTTTACATAATTATAAAAGAACAAAGAGAATTGTCTCAATATTTTCTTTGGCATTTTTAGGGTGGCTCTGATTATGTTGGGTCAGTTTTTCACTCAACCTCTCAATCAGTTCTAATTAGTCCTGTATTTGTCCAAGTCTCATTTCCTAATTAGTCTTTCCACTCCTCTTTCAGTCTTTTTTTTAATTGGTCAATAGTCCTAAGGACCAATTAGTCGTACCTATGGTCCTAGCTATCTTTTTATTTTCTTCACTCTTAGCTAGGATGAAAGAAAATTAAAACAGCAAAAACTAGAATATGCACTTGGTAGAGTGTAAAGCCTCTATATAAAATAAAATTGACTTTTGTATCTCTTTTTATTCCAAAATTATGGACAAATATACGTTGTTTACGTTTTGTGTTACCTTGACCTTCCCCTCCCAAAATTTAATGATGTCTTACTGTGACCATATATACTCTTTGTACTAAGTTTGATCAGAATACATCCCTAACTTTGTGCGTAATCCTGGCGACTAACAAACAAACAAACAGAGACAAAAACATAACCTTTGTAAAACTTCGTTGGCAGAGGTAAAAAAATAAACAAGAATGTGATATCGGTAAAGTGCAAAACCTCCGCTTAAAATCAATTACAGTTATATATCTCAGTTTGATCCAAAGTTTGGTTGATTATATATTTATTACGTTTTCTGTTGTCTTGACATTGCTCTTTCAAAAATTTAATGGCCTTTTACTGTGACAATATATAATCTTCCTACCCCTTTTCAACGCAATCGATCATTAATTTTATGCGAAATCCTGGAGAATAAAAAACAAACAAACAGAAATCAAAACATAACTTCAGTTCTATTTCGTTGGCGGAAGTAATAATGAATAATAGCTTTAATGTATAGTTATTGATTATAATGTGTTCTATTCAAACACATCCTATTTTAAACTTCAGGTGTATTGTTTCATGTAAAAGGTTATGTTGAACATCTGAAAGGACGTAGTTAGCAATGTTATTATTACAATGCTAGTTAATTTTCAGTTCTCACTAAAAATTTACTCGTTATATCAATGACGTCATTACAATTCCAAGTACAAGAGTGTATAACGATAAAGAATAATTGCGTTAATAAATAAGGAATCAATAGAGAAAACAAGTTTAAACTGGAATGGGATATTGATAGAGTGCAAAACCTCTGCTTAAAGTAAAAATTGAGTTATGCATTTCAATTTTGTCCAAAGTTATGGACGAATATGCATTTTTTAGTTCTGTGTTAACTTGACCTTCCCCTCCCAAAATTTAATAGTGCCTTACTGTGATAATATATGTAATATATCTTTGTATCAAGTTTGATCAAAATCGATATATAATTTTGTGCGTAATCCTCCTGGTGACCAACAAACAAACAGAGGCAAAACATCTGTTTAACATCTTTAGGAAAATGAATGACCACTTTTTTACTTTTTATGTACTACACTTATCCAAACAAATACATCTAATAACGTCACTATAAAGAGAAAAAGAGAGAAAACGACTTACTAAATTGGTCTACAATTTTTGTTCTTGCCTAACTTTGTTCTAATAAAATTGGTAATTAATAACACGTAAGCAGCATTCAAAGGTGGCACTGGGCTCTTAAACTATTAATTAAAATAGTAAACTTATCCAAATTTTGCTGATGTTTTTAGTTTGAAGGACAAATGAAACATAGGATAAATTGATATTTTTACAAAAAAATTTCAAAGGAGTTTAAAGGAACGAACTAATTGTTAGTCTATATACAATTTTACTCATACTATTATATACTTATATTTTATTGATTTTAGAGGCTTGTTTGTTATTTATATAGATTTGAATTTATGCATGTCTTATTATTTTATTCTATTGATCTTTATTCAGTTATTATTTTGTATATATTTTGTTATTGAGCTGTTAATCTTTTTAAAATGGCTTTATGAATGTTTATTTTGGTAAGCCTGAATTTGGTGAAGAAATTTTATACTCTTATGTTTAATTATATGTCTTCAGATACATCTCCACAGAAAATTTTATGTGTTTCTTATTTATTATTTTTTATCTTAATATCAGTAAAAAATATTTTGCACAGCGAAGCTTCAATTATAAAGAAACAATATGGAAGATAAATGAAAGTAGAACATTGAATTTTAAGGCCACCCTAATCAACACTTCCCCCCCCCCCAAAAAAAAAACGCTTATCATCTCAAAACACACATAAAAACTTTTGCAACATTTGAATTTCATTAATAGAAAGTTGTTTTTTGTTTTTGCATTTTGATAAATTAATGGAAACATCTTAATTCCTTAATTAAGTGAAAAGGGGAATTATTTGAAGACGGTAAAAGGGATCATGTATCCTTTAATTTCCTTGTTTTTACACACTTTGTATTATTAGATTAATTCAATTAAATAAATTTGTCAGCAATTTATAAAGTTTGTTTGTTTTTTATTCTCCTTCTAATATTCATAACATAAAATACTCTTTTTACTTCCTTTGTGACAAAAAATAAATATCAAAAAACCAACTTTATTAGCATCTTGCTTTTAGTATTTTTTTTTTTTTTTTTGTAATTTTATACATCTTTACTTATTTATCATCGAGGTATACAGATCTTTACAAAAAGGCTGATAAAATAACGTTTTTTTGAATATCAAATGTAAATGTATAAATTTTTATAATAATGTCATGTCATTGAAATACAATTCTTTTTTTGACTCAATATGATCACAATATATATGTTTGCAAAAAAAAATTGCAGACAATTGTTTTTAAGAAACAATTTATAAAACTTATTTGTGCTTAGTCATATACAACTGTGTGTATATGCATAAGTTTTTTTAATATTTTATGTGTGACATAGTATGGACTCGGGTTGTCAAGAGTAAAGTAGGTAAACACGAATAAAGTTTTTGGTGTTTTGGTCCTAGTTGTATTTTAAAAGAAGTTTTGCAGTTTGGATCCAGTACATTTGTACTATATCGTACCAACAGTAGACACATCAAACTTACATAGCCCCCATAAGAATTAGAATGAAATTTACCTGAACAAAAAAATAGCAATATGTCTCTTAAACTTAGCGGGTCGTTAATAGATGTTCATGCTTTCCATCTGTGTCATATTTTTAGATACAACTCACAGTTTAAATTCTACATTTATGAAGAGTGTATAAATCCATCAGCAGACAATACTAACTTACATGACCAGAAAAGGAAATGTATTAAATGATTCATGTTCTAATAGTTTGAGATTTAATTTTCCAGTTTAAGCTGCCATACTTGAAAGAACTCAAATCCCTTCATTTAACCTGTTTCATCAGCTATAGTCATGTGATCAGTGTTGATTTCATTTGATTAGTCTCTATGTATTTATTTATCTTTGGTTTTTTGGTCACATAAAATTGATTTTTTTTTTGAGGAAGCAGTTCTAATCATATTTTACAAGAAATAGAAAGATAAAGGTTTTCATTATGGGGATTCTCAAATTTAGTCAAATTGATAAGTTCCAACATAAATATTGTTAACAATATATTTCAAAAAAGTTTGATCTCCTCTGGGGAATTGCATTGCAATAATTATAAGAAAAGAATATTCAACTGTTTAATATCGTAGCATATTTTAACTATATAAAATGTCAATTCTCCAAAAAAAAAAAAAAAAAACAGCAACAACTAAATGTAGCTTAAACAAATTCCTAAAATTTGAGACCTTTTTTAGCACAATTAATTTTTGTTGTTTGAGGTAAAAAAAAAGTTAAAATATTTAAAAATAATGTCATGGCTCAACGAAGGAGCGTAATAATATCTATGTTCAAGCTATAGCTTGAACAAGTTACAACCATAACATGAGATTACTAAATATAAACGAAAAATTTAGAATCCTTAAGATTAGAATGATACAATATTTAGTTTTGTACTATTTGGATGGTCAACACTTTTTATTATTGTGATTAAAATTTTAAAAAAAACGTATTTTAAAGCACATTGTACAGTTGAAATGCCCACTGATGTACTATTCCATAATGCATAAAAAATAAATAATTATAACAGATCAAAATGAAATGATAGAATCATCCATTTATAATTTAAAATGAATGATGTTATAATTAAATTTAAAATTACTATTTATGCGCAGCATATGTATATATGGCATGTTTGATTATAAGAAATTGAATACATGTATACTAAATTTTACCAATTTTTTTTTACAAATATTCGAGATAGGATTTTTTTTTGTTGTTATTGGTTCAAATTCCTGTTATACAAACATTTAAGAGGTTCTAAAAAGACAAATTTGTTTATAATGGACGATTCACTCTTTGTACATAAAATATTAGGTCACTTTGCCATGATTCAAACTTATTTTGTTACTTTTTATATTTATATTGTTCTTGGCTTGATTCTTTTTACATTGAATTTGATTTATTGAAAAAACATTTTACGTCTTATATTACGCAATAAGATGTAATTTTATTGACGTAATGACATAAACGACTACTTCGTATTACATTGTTTTCAAATATGTAATTTTAAACGAGTTGTTGAATATGTTTTATTCCATTTATGACACGTCATAAGCCAAACAGAAATTAATTTATCAAAGTGAAAATATTCACATATGATTAAACCTAGATATCAGCTGATGTGGTGTATTAAATATATTTATATGTACATACAAGTAGTTTTAATTTGATATCTTATCGGATATTCATATTACATAGTTCAGTAATATAGATATATTAGAATAAAGACGTGCGTACGTAGTAGCTAGGCTATATTTATATATCAAATATCTTCGAACCTAAGACTAATACAGGTACAGATTCTAGCTTACAAGAAAATTATTTGAGCTATTTTAAGAGATCCAGGTCAGCATACATAGGGCAAGTTTCTCGAGGATCAAAGCTTTGCTCTCAGTGTTGGGGTGATACTGAACCTTCCCGCCCGGAGATCCTTTTTGACAAATGGAAGTCTAACTTATCCAAGAATTCAGATACTGATGATTACCAAGGTTATTAAAAATACAATTTAGTACCATCATGTAATCTACCTGACTAGAATTTGTAATTTGATGTGCCGTACCGACTGCTGGAAAAGACAGACATATATTATATCATAGAGTGTAAAAGTGTAGTTCTAATAGGAAATTTTTTTCAACAAAAACAAGCATCAAATCAAGGTATTAGAGTATATATGATGTCACTTTTTTCTTTCTGAGATTAACATAATTGACAATTCCAAATAGAGAAATGAAATTCAACTCTGATTGACTCTCATGGTCCAATAAAAAGTTAAGCAATCAGCTTATTTCATTTAGCTGACGTTGAAATTATTATACCCCAAAAATAAAATTAATACCTTGACATATGAGTTTAAATTGTTTTTTGATGCAGCTATTAAGTCAAAGCAATAAGAAATAACTGAAAACAATTAGGATTGAAGTGGCTCTCTCGTTTTGTCCCTAGCTATCGATCTTGACAAAAATTTGTATGTTGTGACAAGATGTATCTCAAGGATTTTTATTCATTCCCATTCATTTTCATTGCTGTAGACTAAAAATTTTAATCAACTATATCCTTAATATCCCATACTGCCATTAGAAATCTCTTCGTCGTTCCTATGTTTTTCTTTTCATTAGGCCTCACAAATTTATTTGTATTAAATCATTGGCGAGCAATCAATGAAATGGAGCCAACAGATGAGTAAGACAATCAGGAAATTGAAGAAAGATGAATAAAACTTAAAACTAATTTAAAAGAACTTTAAATGGTTAAAAAAATGTGGCAACTGATTAATGACCTTGTTCTGAGCTCGACGTATTTTCATTTTTAGGCTGAAAAAGGATGATAATTAGCATATCTTTATTTTATATTTCACAACCACAGCATTTTATCAGAATCTGTAAGTAAATTGATACAATCATAGTTTAAATAAGTATTTTTTTAAATGAACATGAAATATTTTTCTATCACATAAGGTAAGAATGATATTCCATATGACTTTGATTGATGAATAAGTTATAAGGCTCTAAAGAAGAATGTGACTTTTTATAATTTTTAGCCTAAAAATGGATTTAAGTCGACGTCAGAATCACTAAAAACATTTTTATAATCATAAAAAAGCATTTTACATCCGTTTTATTTATCTTACTCATGATTACTTATGATGGAAAGTGACTCTAAACTAAAGCAGTCCTGAATTACTATAAGCCTAGATATTTCTGAAAATTGACAAACCAGATAAAAAGTGAGATCAGTTTTGGATTTTGCTTAAAGATAAAAAATGCTTCATTTCATAGGTAGAAATTTTTACCCCATAATTGTTCCCCTATGTAATTTAAAAAATGACGATAAAACTTTTTGATTTTAATCAATTCTACGAGATTATCATTTGGTTTTTTTAAATCCAACAATGAAGAAAGTTGAATAGCATTTTAACTAAACTTAAGTATATATGCTCATTTCCCACTCCTTTCTAATAATAGCACTAATCATAATTACATTCATTATCCCATTTTATTGATCATTTGTAATAGAAATTAATTGCCTTATAACGGAGCTAAAATCAAAATATATACTTAATATTTATAAACCGTTAGAAACTAAGGGGAAATAAAAGGGGTGGGATACATAAGAGGTCAGAGGTCAGCTAGCTTTGAGTTCATTAATCGTGATTTTTTTTTTTTTCAAAAAAAATAAAAATAATAATAATTAGAACAATAATGATACATAGGTAAAAGAATGTTAATACAAGTCTTGCGATACTATATTGATCAGACAAGTCGTGTCAAAATACTTATATGTATGGAGTCAGTCAACACAAAACAAGCTATGATCATTTATTTTTTTTCAATATGGAGTGATAACTAAATTTTTATTCTTGGACGAGTTATTGACAAATTCTTTAAACAATCCTTTGACAGCGCCACAAAATACATTAAACGTAGTAGTAATTTTTTGTCACATTAAAACAAATAAAAATTGATGGATTTTATTTCAAAAGCAATATCTAAAAGAAAGATAATCAAACCAAATAAAAGTTTCAATCTATAGTTAATATTCATGGTTCCTTTATAAATGTTACATTAGTCATAAATCATAATAGTTTGTAATCTAAAACAGAAAACATACTACGTCCACATTTAAATTATTTAATTAATAAGTGAATTTAAGAATTTGAAATATTATATGTTTAATTAAATTAAGGGACCACGCCACAGAAGGAGGAAAATAAAAACTGGTAGATAAGTAATCAGATGAAGAAGTGAGGTTCTCATCGAGTGAGTTCTGACAAGTAAACGTTAGTAAACACTGTATATTCTATTCATATTGTATATTACTTATTCGTATTTCACTTCGATGGAGAGGGAGCCCAGGATTATAATCGCTTTAGAGGCGTAATCTAAGAGCCAAGAAAGGAGTTCTTGGTTTTTACAGCGATTATTATACCTTACACTCTGGAGATTAACCACTCAATTTTCTCCATTCTTTATACCGTAAGGACATTACAATGAGCAAATCCGAGGGACTCTAAGGAATTTAAGGGGTCTCCAGATTTCTTCCTCCCCTATCCTAAGGATCGGGGTATTTTTTTATAAATTTGTAGAATAAATGAAAAGAAGTCACCAATTCTTCATAGCAAAAATAACAAATTCTCTATATCGGATATGTCAAGACTTATTTGTAAAAACCCTTGTTTCGACCTCAGTCATTTTCACATTTGTCAGTGAATGGGTTCTTCAAAATGACGATTACCATGCCATTACTCATGTGATTTTTCAGCCATCTCAGAAATATGAAATTAAAATATATAATAGACCGAATATGTCTATGAAATATTGGGTCGTAAACCAAAGATTTCAAGATTTTATTAGTGCATACACAACATAAATATATTACTTTTGTAATTTATGTCTAATTAGAAGTATTTTGAAATATTTAGTTTGAAATACCTTTGATCTGACATCCATAGTTTTCCAGAAGCTTTATGCAAATATCTCAAAAAATTTATTAAGACACGTGCTGTGAATGTGTTAGGAACGGGTATCAGACAATGTTTCTTTCTCAAAATCCGATATACAGATTGTGGTTAGAAGGGTATGTACTTATTGAATATGATACTAGATGCAAAACTGATTGTTTAATACTAAATGATTTTTTTCAAACCGATTTGAGGAGAAATTTAATATTTTTTAAATCGTGGACCGATTACATAAGTCAAATACAAGTTTTTTACCCTTGGATTATGATAGTTCATGATTGATTTTACCTTGGGACAACATGGGGGGAGAGGAAATGAAAATCCTAAATTTCTAATTTTTTAGTCTACGAGGAGCAACCAAATCGATATAACTTTTTTTTTTATACAGTTACTATAAAACTGGTCTAATCATACAAACATAAAGTAAAATGAAGTTTTATATTTGTAAACTAATATTTGTTTCATATTTTGAAATTGCATTATATTAAAGCTAAAACTAAAAAAAAAACCTTATAAAAAAACTTCAAAAGTTATGCTGTCAAAAAAGTTCATTGATGTTGATTGATTTTTTTAGTTTAACTTTTAATTTTCTTTTATAATATTTAATAAATAAGTAAAATAAGTTTATACAAAAATGCTTCGTAAAATAATTAAGTTAATGATTTGATTAATTGTAAGAAGTAATGCATATTTTAGAGTAAATATAAATAAATGGAGTAGAATGCATTCATTGAATGAATAAACACTAATAAAATATATTGAATATAAAATATATTTGAATTTGAAATCTTACTGCCCCTAAAATATTCATTACTTTTTGCAATATGTTAAATAATTGACTTAATAATAAATGTGGGTAAATACGGCGAAAATACTGTTGCATAGTGATATTATAAGTTTTAAGTTCCTCGAATGTTGGGTTCTATGTCTTAAAAGAGAACAGCGAGTATTGAGGTTAATCATCAATATAAAGAAGCATTTACAAAAATAATAAGTATAAAGATAAGAAAAATGCAAAAAAATATCTTCATTATTTATTTTAAGTCAGACAGAAGGGATCTCACTCTATTTTAGAATAGCCCTAATTATTATTGAGTGAGTGATAGTTAATACCTTTACGCTTGACATGTTCATTTTATAATCTCCCATTTTGTTAAATATATTTTCATGGCTGTTAAGCTCTCTTGTTAATATGTGTAATAAGCATATCTGAAACAAATTTTCCATGAAAAATCAAGAATACTTCATTGATACTTTCCTGTATAATATAAAACCATCATTCTGTTCAACAACCCTTATAAAATATTTATAAAAAATATTAGCGAGTTTTTGATTCGAATACACTCTACGAGAAGGGATTGTAATGTGATTTAATAAGAAAAACAAAAAACTTAGATGTAAACTTAATCAGTTCACATCAAAAAAATAAAAACTTTCTCAGCATTTTTTAAGGGAATAACTCTGATATACAACTTAAACTTTAAGAAAATTGTAAAATATTTTATGAAATAATTTATACCCTTCCTACAAAACTATGATATGTAAAAAACAAAAAAAAAACTTTTTGTGTGTGTTTAACTTTTTTTGTTTTTTTATTTTATTTCATTCTTCTAAAGTTTTGTGAATATTTACATTTTTTTAAATATATAAACTTTAAATAAATATGCACAGTGTAATTTGACACTTTATTTTATATAACATGATTATTAAAAGCTATTTCATCATATTAATACAAAAAATTAGCTTTAAATACACCGCCTTAAGAGATCAAAAACTTTACTAAAAAAACTATTTTTTATACTCACTTAATCAATAACTGAATGTCAAATCAGCAACCAATTTCTTATATATTTTTGTAGTGTTAATGAATGTATTTTAAGAAAAGTCAACAGCAGCGTCTTATGACATAAATTAATAAGTTGACTAATTATAGAAATTTGACTAAATAATTATGTTTTTTGCGGTAGATTTTTCTTATGTTTTGTTTATTTGATTTAACTAAGGATCATGTTACGACTAATTTACAAAAGTCGCTGTTTAAAAAAAAAATCACAATTTACAATGTGATTATGTTATCGAAAAAAAAAAGTAAATATCCTACAAAAAAAAGCGTCAAAAATATTTTCATATCAAGTTCTTTCAAAGCCTTTAAGGCGTTTTTGTTGATGATTCCCTATTCTTTGATCTCACATGAGATATTATGTATGTATTTACAGCATTCCAATGTCTTTGTTGGTGGTCCTCACACACACAAAAAAAAAAACACCTAAGCTATCACGCCAACTAAAAAGTTGTATTCGGGGAGCTAAGACACACACACATATGAGTTAGTACATAAATCATTGAAGTCCCAAAATTTTATGAAATTATATAGGTGTCTGGGTAAATTATTAGGTATGAGGACGATCATACATAGTTACAAATAAACATGGCTTTTAGAACAACCATGTTTCGAATGGTCTGTTAAATAAGATATAAGAAAAATTTTATTCGTTAAATATAAGAAATAAATTTCATCAAAATCCAAGTAATTGTTACTTGACATGACGTTATCTTACTACCCCGTAAATTAAGACTGTATTTGGTTGTCTACTATTGATGTTTCTACTTCTTTTAAAGTACAGTTGGGGTACCCAAAACCTGCAGTAACATGACTAAATTAAGAAAAACTATGGAATCAACAAAAGACAACGCAAAACCAATTTGTGATATGTTTAAACATTATATTCAGCTATACGTTTTATTCAATATGGCTTCCTTCACAAGCAATAACGGCTGCAGCACGCTGAAGAATAGATTGCAAGCTTTTGACGACGAAGGTCGTGTCCATGGCGCACCACGCTATCATGATAGCAGCTGGTAGATAATCCAAAGTTGGATGAGAGGCCCGCATCTTTCTGCAAGACACCTCAAACTACAAAGTCCAGGGGGGTTGAGGGCAGGCTGGAGGAGTATCACATAGAAGCAGGCAAGAAATCAACCATATTGTTGATACATAAGTTTTGGTTCTTCTTGGGTGTATGGGGCTATAATGGACTTTTTGATGTTGTAGACAGACGGGTTGGAGATGCCAACGGTCTCTATAGCCCTCTGAACACTGATATCGTCGTGGAGAAGATCGTACATGTTACAATTTTTGTTGTTGCTCAGAGATTTTTAGTCTTAGAGACATTGTCTAAAAACAAAACTTGTTTATTGGGTTTCAGCTGTCGTTTGGTTATAAAGTAAGACCTTGTAAATAAAAATAAGGGGGATAAATCGTAATTAGTTGATACTGTAGCTTTGCTCCACACTCAGTAATCAGTGTTATGAACGTTGATTGTTTGAACTAAAATGAGCTATTGTGAAGCTACATACCATTCCCAATAATCATAGAACAGTAATTTAAAAGTTGGGAAGAATTGTCGAACTACCACCTGATTTTGGGTTTTTTTCTGTTTTCGTCTACTTCTGAAGAAAGGTTGCGTGATATAATTAAGTAACCACGTGTTGAGAATAGTTTTTTTTTTTTTTAATACTTGTTATTCCAAAGTAACTAACTAAACGTAAAATGAACTACATTAGTGCCGTGAACGTATCACCTGATAATTTGATTATATACGGTTTTAAAACTGACACAAGTCAACGACATAATAAGACTCTTTTTTACCATGTAATGACTTTATTTGTCTCGGTTGACTGTTAAAAATAACTTTCGTTGTTGTTGTTTTATTTTCTTCTTAAAAAGGATCTTTGATTTTTTTATCTCTTTATTTTTTTGGAAAAAGGCCAGATCTATATCATAAAAGTGGTCATATTCAAATATTCCTTTGATTATTTTAAAATTATATATTATATAGACATAAATCAATAAATTTTTATCTTTTATGATATTCCCCACACTTACATATTGATGCTTTAAATACAAAGTCATAAACATAGATTAAAAGTTTTTTTTTGGTATAACTCATAAAAGCTTAATATTTTCAAACTCTGAAATACTTACATACTGATGATTCATAACCCCATCATCAATTTGACGGGAAAAATGAATCATTAAATTAAAAAAAAGTTATGAGGAAAGGAAGATTTGTAATATTGGCTTAGAAAAAGTTGATATTGATCTCTAAGTTCCACTTCAACTATCCTGTCAAATGTATTATTTTTCTCCCACTATTACTGTCGTCTTAAGTTGTTGAACCTCAAGCACAAAGTAATGTCTTGAGTCAATAAATAGGGATCAAATCTGGTCATAAATCACGTTGAATATTCGTTGTCCCAAATGGTTATTTATAAAATCATGATCTTATGTGTTTTAAAATATAATTGTCAAAGCAATATATATATAATATTATTCGAGTAAATTGAGCTTTTGACTATACTTTTACAATGATCAATTGCTCGGATAACTCAAGCTACAATATTGCTCAAGAACAACATTTCAATCTTTACAAAACATGGATCTTTTTACAAAATTGAAGGAACTTCATCTTGCCAGAAAATTAGAGAAAATATTACAAAATAAAATATAAGATTAATTGGATTTAGAGTACTTTTGCAATCGTCAGACGTATAAAAAAGACCGTTCCTGCAAGTCAAAGTCGAGTAACAAGTCTTTGCTCAAAAGTACAGGTCTTGACTATTTTCATCGAGTCAGTTTGAGTCTTTCAATATTTTATTGAGTTCTCAAACTTATTTTAAGCTATTTTGAAGTCAATAATTAAAATCTATGATCCATATTGTTAAGGGTTTTTCTGGAGTCAGTATTCATATACTCACTTTCAAGTCCATGCCGAATCGTAAGTCTTGGCTATCGAGAAAAAGTCAATTTTTTGAGCATTTGATTGCGAGATAAAATGGAGTCGCAAATTTTTAAAATATAGAAGTGCAACTCTAAATCAATGTCCACACATCTAACAATGGTTCAAAAGCAAAAAAAAAAAAATTAAATCAGCATAATTGATCAATTCCCTTCAATATTCAAAAACAAATATGTAGGAAATAGAAAAACTATTATTTTAAGTCTTCTCAATTTGCTGATGTTTGAGTTTAAGTTAGTCGAGTCTTAAGTCATTCAACAATTTGTCAAGTTGAGTCACCAAATTAAACATTATATGCCACAGTTCTACTATAAAGTGAGATTCGATATACTGAAAAATAGCGTTACCGATGATTTGACACATTTAAAATGGCACTATACTCATTTGGTAATATAATCAATATAGGATAATGATTGGATCACTTTTCTGAAATTAAAGATTATTTGACAGGATGTATTATTCATGTTCGAAAATACTTCTAGATTTACACACAAGCCTTATATAAGGATTAAACATTATTCCTTAATTACTCGAATAGAAAACAACCATTTAACACCTTTTATTTCCCTTAACAAGCCCAAGGAAAACATCAATTTTAACCAAAAAGAAACAATATCGACGAATAAACTTCATTTATTTATATTCAAAATACTCTTGAGGCAAAATAACTTTAAGGCAAAGTGTCTATAAGGAAACTAGTTTAATCTGGCACCATCTCTTCTACCAAAAAAAAATGTCTTGTATAAAAAAGTAACGATTAAATTGTTTCTTTTCTATTACCCGGCCTAAAACAGAAGTCTATAAATTAGAGTAAGCAACTATTATTGTTTTACTAAATATATTTTTTTAAGAACTGCCCGAAACATCCACGGAATTTTTCCTCAATTCATGAAAGGTCAGGATTTTATAAAACGAGCACTGGAAAATCGACCTTAAAAAATAATTTAATAAGCACTAAAAATTAAAATTGTTTCGAGAAAAAATAGACCCTTTCTTAAGAAGACAAATAAATTCTTCCTTTTCCTCACAATTACAAAAAATCATACATAAATAAAATTTTGTTACGTAAAAGGAACACTTTAAAAAATTAGTGTTTCATAATTTATTTAAGATTTGTTACTTGGTAAAATAATTTTGTATAGTTATTAAGCTAGGAGTGCTTATTGATCACAAATGAAATGTTGCTCTCTCTTGGCAACAAAATCAGAAATTTTGGTTTACAGAAGTTATTTTCATATTTATCGAATAAAAAGTAATAAGGAACTCAACATCTCAATCCAGAGAGGTAAATTTGTTGACTAAGGTTATTGATGACATGTTCAATGGTGAATTAATACCTGTAATACAATATATGCTACTATTTTGTCATAATATTTGCATAAAAATGATGCAACGCCTTATGTACAATATTCATAATGACTATGAAATAAGTACGTCAAGGGCAACTATAATGGATGAATATGCACTTACAACATTATGATTTATGTCGTTAAAATGATAAATTTGGAAGTCATCATTGTGACATTATTAATTCTGATCAAAGCACTACATTCACACTTAACCATTGAATGTGTTATCTTTACAAAAGGCACGCCGTAACCTTTATTGTATATCGCAACCTTTTCTAAAAACGAAACAGGAAAAGCCCCAAAAACACTTGGTAGTTAGCCTATTATTCACAACTATTAATTTATTATGTAATCATTGTTATGAATTGTTCAGAGTTAACAAGAACTATTTAAATCCAAACAATCAACATTAATAGCACTGATCAGGAGAAAATAAGCATGGACAGCGACACCTGACAATGAAATATTTTGTGTTGGTGAAATGACACATTGGTGATGTAACTGATCCCTGTAATTGTGATTCCGAGTTCTATACTGTTCTTTTCTCTTACAGTTCGAGAGGGAACGGATAAATGAGCGTTAATCCTTCCATTAAAAGGCAGTGCTTGTAAGCAATATCAATGTCTAACTGAGTCTTTGTCGAATATTATTAAGATAACTGTTTGATTCATGAGTCTGTCGAAGCCAAAGGTTAAGTTCGATCTCATTGAGTGGAAAGTATATATGCCTAGCTACAGCTTAATAATAACAAAATCTACTTTATAATAGTTTAATTGTAGAGAAGATACCATCACAAGCCACTCCGCTATGTCATGGAAACATTCTGCAAAACTTAAATACGCCAGCTAACAAATTTTACTATATTTCTACTATAAAAAAATCATCCAAAAGTCCATTTTAAACTGTAAATGTATCACTTCTCCACTCCAACTTTGATCTTAAATGCTTTTTATTGTCTAAGTCTGAAGAAAGGAGAGCACACTTATGGGCCATTCTTGTTGGTTGATCACTACAAATTCACAACTCACTAACTTTTTCATTTTGCTAAAACAGATTTTGGTCATTTTGGCAGATAGGAAACGGGTTGAGACCCATGATCCGCCACATAACTAGTACAATTAAATATGAACAAGAGAATAAATAAAGAGATATAAAAATTCTGTTTCCAAACCATTAACCCATAATTTTGTTTTTCGAAAAAATAACTTTATTCACAGCATTTATAATATGTAAATTTCTAATTGTATATATTAAAGTTCACATCATATTATTTGTTTTTTCAAGGATTATAATTTATTTGTTTTGTTCTAATGTCTTTTTACAGATTGCCACAACTTTATATAAATGCACATATACTTAAACATAACTATAGTAGAGGTTGATAACAACAAAGTTTAGACATTTGAATATTTATATATATTTTTTATTTCAAGGGTGGGCAATGTACTCTTTAGCGGCTCGCCAAAAAGCTTCTATAAAGTACTAAAAATGTGATTGAGATTATGTTTCAACATTTAAATAGTATCAAAGATAGCTTAATAAAATTACAATGCAATCTGCAATATATATATATTTCAATATTTTATCCTACATAAAAAGAAAGAAAAGAGGCCCAAAATCCGTTGACAATAATTAGCCAATTATTTCTAACTGGGAGCTATTCTTCATTCATCCAAATTGGACTATCTTTTACATTATTTTTACACAAAACAAACTTTTTTACTTAGAAAAACGTGCTTCAATGATAGTTTAGGTTTTATATTTTATATACAGGGTTTGCAGAAAGTTTTGTTAAATAACTGTTTTAGTACCAATGATTATAACTGATTACATAATTTGTATGTAAATGTAGACATAGGTTGATATATGTTTCAAAAATACGACACATAACTATCATTTGAAATAGTCACCCTTAGCCTTGATCACAGCCCTAAGCCTATCTGGAAAGTACTTGCATGCTGCACACACCATACCCACTGGGATAGAGCCCAAAACAGCTACCAGTTTGACCTTCAGGTCGTTCAAATTCTTGCGTGGGATCACACATTCTCTTTTCTCAAGAATAGACCACATGGAATAATTATGCCGTTTGAATCGGAGCTGGAGCAGGGCCAGACTGCCTTGTCTTTGAAGCAATTCAAATTGCCCTCCCACCACCGCTGCATCCCTCTGGGTGTGTGGAAGGGGACACCAGGGTCAAAAAGGAGGCCGGAGTCGTCAAAGCAAGGATTGTAAGAAATCTAAGGAGAAACTTCACCAAGATGACCAAGGATTTCAACATGGGTGCAATAGCAATGAGATACCTTATAACAAGATGACATTGGGATGTATCATTTAAACAACCATTTTCATTAATTCCTATGAAATTGATAGTAAAAAAGTGAAAAAAACATGTACTTTACGCGGATTTTTTACTCACTGTTTTTTTATGTGAATGATTTTTTGTACTAAAAAATGGGCATATCAGAGAACGTTGACTTAAAGTGTACTTTTATTTTATCCCGATTACACTGTATCTCCTTTGTATCAATATATTTGATTTTTATAAAAAAATAATTTGTAATGGTTATGAATTGATTTAAAATTGCTGTTTTTTTTACAGATGAAATATTTTGATTAATACAACTTTAACAAATGATCTTTCTTTATAGACAGTTTTCCTATGCCTATCATATGTAAAGTTATTTTGTATGGAGTATATGGACATATATATTTAATTACACACAAAATAAAAAAGAATCCTTTTTGAATAAATAAAATATAATCTGTCGATTTGATACAAATATAAAATATATAAAAATGAATACTGTATAACTTAAATGGATATTTTGAAAGAAATATTATAAACATAGAGATTACGTCATCCATTTTACTAAATGTACATATATAAACCCATCACTTGATATCTGCCTTAAATTGAATTTGAAATGAATCCTTCCGTCAAAACCAATTTTTATTTACCTCTCTTAAGAATGTTATTTGAAAATAGCAAAATATTCTTAGGGGGATCATGATGTATCAATTCCTTTATGATTTATTCATTTTTATAAAATTTCAAGGGCATTACTCTCCATTTTGTTATGAAATTATTTATTATATATGTAAATTGTCATGTGCATGCTAATTCAAATAATTCATAGATTGATCTATTTCTAAATATAACAACATACAAAATCACAGCTATAAAATATTTTTATTAAAATATATTCAAAATGGTGAAGCATGCTTCTTGGCTTGAAAAAGTGTCCTTGACTACGATAAAAACTTTCCCTTTCACTCAATTTTTAGGTACCGCAGATGACGTCACTTTGCCATTTTTCCTCGTGGTACAAGTAATTTGTTCTTCGTTATACGTAATTCACCTTATGAATTCAATGGAAAGGCTTAATTTATATAAATTACTTAATTAGTGAAATAGTAATTTATGTTACTCTCAGCGACACTACCGAGCAAAAAGTATTCTTGTAGCTTTTTAAATTTAAGCAAAAATGGGACACGTGATTTTCTTTTTGTCAGTTGGTTGATAGCTTTGTTCCGAACTTAATAAAGTGTACTAAATAAAACTTGATTTTTTGTGCGTTTCATGTTATTTCACTTAAGTATTTTAACCTCTAACATTATCCATAATAGATTCGATATGTATAGTGATGAAATCCAGACTATACCAGACTGCCAGTACTAAAAACTAATGGCTTAAAAAAATTAAAAATAATGTTTTGATATTCAGTTTTTCGTTTATGCCCATAAAGTGTAAGTAAACTGTAAATTGTAAACAAAAAATAAACGTTTTTCTGAGTTGCTTCGTGCACAAGAGGCTCCAAAAACGGCTGCAAACATTGTTGGTGAGTAGTTAATAACATCAAGAAGGCCCTATATGAAGGTAAAGGTGTGAGAAGACAGGCAAGAAGTTGTAGATAGAATAAAAGTTCATAAGTATTGTGCCAGAATATAGTCAATTTCTAAAACTCATACTTCTGACCCCAGTTATATCCACGATCTTAATCAATTGGATTATGCTGTGTCGTACTTGTTTAGTCAAAGAGCAATATGACTTCTAACTCTAACGTGGAGTATCTGAAGTCCGACATGACCAAGGAGGTGGATAACCTCTCTGGTAAGTTCATCATTAACACTTGCTTCAACTTTAGACCTCGTGTGGAGGTTTTCATTGAAGCAAAAGGGGCATACCGTATATCTTTTGTAAAAAGTATTTGTCTCTAAAATCTTTCTATATACCACATTTTTCCGAACAATAAAAGTTATAAAAAATTATAAGTTTTGCTTCTGCACCCTGTATGTAAATGGTAGATTTTATCACTACAAGGATCATGAAATGAAAAACCATAATATCTTTATAAAGCAAATCTCGGATTAATAAAATCCAGACTAAATACGTATATTTATGATTGACTAAAAAGAGATGGAATTCAGAGACTTTGCTCTTAAATGTTGTTAGTATGTACTCTCCGTAGTGCACGCCCATTTTTCTATTAGCCAAACTTAATAAAGAAATAAAGTTAAGTGATTCAATGTTAATTCTATGGATCTAAGGGGCGTTTCATTCATTAGGGAGTAAAAATAAGGAATGTGTGTGGGGGGGGGGATAAAATGTAACTTTATGATGATCATCATCATATGGTGTATTTGACCGTTTATGAAGGAAACGTACAGATGCTAGCTCGGAAAATTTGGTAAAAAAATAGCATCAATGATTGAATTATTAAAAAAAAATATATGAAGCTAGTATAACACTCTTTAGCATTCTTAGCTAAAACCAAAATTGCATGACTACAGGATGGAGGCGAAAAAGTGACATAAAATCGGAAAGTGATAAATTTTTGTATATAGGTCTCAGTTGGATTATCAGAGTGTACGTGTTCTCATACAAAAAGGTGACAATCCACTCGCTTCTCTTTGGCACTGGCCTTCCTTTATTATCCCAGATCAGTCCAGAATACCAATCTGACCTGCTTATTAACACCTTAAACTTTAAAATCAAAGATTTTCAATAAGATTTGTAATTTTATTAAATAAAAATGTGATACATTTTTGCCAAAACCAGATTCTAAAATATTTATATCTTAGAAAAACGAAATTTATGTTTTTTTTCTCCTTTATGATAATAGAAAAAGTCTAATGTACTACTATGTTATAGTGTTTTTTGCTTAATAACATCATCAGGAGATTCATAAATGCATCTTACAACCCTTTTAAGATTTATTTCAATTGGACTGTGTCAGAATGAAATTACAATTTTAATAACAAATTTTATACAAGTTTAGAAATTAGAAATTTCCCCTTACAGTGAAAATGAATGAATTGGTAGAAATCCTTTTATGATTTAATGATGATGTTCACCTGTTCTGGTTGAGAATAGATAATAACAATAATACTATTTTAGCAGTTCACTTTTTGCACAAAAAAAAATCTTCAATTCAGTTCTAAATTGTGTTATCTGGTTTGGATTGTATAATAAAGTCCACATTTAAAGGATACATAAATATTTTATTGGGTATCTATCACTATATAAAGTTGGAAATAAAGGACTTTCATGGAGTGCCTGTCATCTCCACTCCTGTAAGACAACATGATACTTTTTAAGTTTTTAAGCTCTTGACACTGAGAGGTTTCCACTTGCTTTACAGAGGACTGGTTTTGCAAGTGTCTTTTCTTTGCGTGTTGCTGAGATTACGTTTGCTTAGAGCATTGAAAGTTCTCGAGAGAACCTATTCTTCAACATTACCGTGTGTAGATCCCTTGCCGAATAAACTAGCTGATGCATAAGTCACATTTTCGCAAGTCCCCAACTCAGCACCAGATGCGTAGTAATGCAAGTTTTTATCACCATTTAAGCATCTTACATCCATACATGTCTCCAAATCTTCAGCAACTTGTGCATTGGCACAAGCGTATAGTGCTTTATTTCCCTGAAAAAGCGGCCAAAATTATAAAAATTAATATTATACATTTATTTTTACAATTCTAGTTGTATTTTTAATTTTATACAACTTATATATCAAAAATATATTAACTTTAACTGATTTCATATAATTTTTGAAAGCATTTATATTTATGAAAATAATTGTAATATTATTTATTTGTTGATACAGGGCAAATAAACGAAAACATAATTTTAGTCTATCTTACCAGATTCATCGTTTAATTATCATTAAAAATATTGATTTAGTATCTGCCATTAACTTTTGTTTATTTTCTTTAGAATTAAATTTTCGAAGGTGAGATATTTAGGGATCACTGCTTATCAGAAGATGGCAAATCTAATCTGTATGGATGTGAATTCTTTATGATTTTCTTGAGTGATTAAGTCTAGAACTTATAATTTCTTAATTTAATGCTTCTCCAGCTTCTTCAGAATAAAGCCAAATTGGAAAAATAGATGACTCAATTACTTGTCTTTCATGCATAAAGACTTTATTAATAGATGGAGGCATAATGTATATAGAAATATTGCTTGACTGACTTGAGGAGGGGAAACCTGTTCATTATAGAGGGTATCGTCCCAAAATAAAAATAGTAAAGATTTAACAATGACTAAAGTTACGTCAAGTTGCGTCTTTGCAATGGAAATGAACATGGATACATATATTTTTGGGACTCGTACATTTTATATCAAGCAGTGCACGCACAAGCCTTTATTACTTGTTCAACCCTTGGAAAATCCCTCGATAATTTTTTTTAAAAGCATAATATATTTATGATATGATAATACGCATATTTTTTTTAAATGACGCATAACAAAAAAAATTAGTTCATATGGACACTTTTGAGCACCAAATGGGGGAGGGGTGGAGAGGTCTAGGGGGATCCCCCAAAAATATAGTTATCAGTGTTCATTTTTATTGTCAAAATGGACATTTTGACACGGTTAAATCTCAATTTTTGTTTTGGATTATACCCTCTAGATTGTTCAATATTGCAGTACTCTATCATACAAAATCCTTATTTTAGAAAAGTGCGCTAATATGTGAAGGTTTGTTTCATTTTTTATATTCTTCATTCTTGGTTAATGATGTATGTAACTAACGGGACTGACTTTTTTTTTTTTGCACACTTGTTTTATACTAAAACATTATGCATATAAATAATTTTATATATTTATTTTATCTAAATAGTAAAACCTTCAAAAAACGAAAAAATATTATTATATAGCATATAAATATAAAACTTACAAATAGTTACCTTTATATAAAAAATTAACATATTTTTCTTTAAAATTGTGTACGAAGCTTTAAATAGTCTTCAAACTTTAACTTGATTATAGTATATTATTGGTATATTCTCATGCGTTTAATATACTCGCGAATAAAAAAAACACTGTTTCTGTTCATTAAATTGTATTTTAATGCCTCAAAAACAAAAAATAGAAACAATTTTATTAGATGTAGACAAAAAAAACTAAATTAATATTTAGAGGTTTCGGCGGTTTTTTCTGTACAATAAAGCACTGTGCTTTATAATAAGAATATGTGTTCTTCTACTCGTGTGATTTATGGAAAGCTAATATTGATGAAAATACCCCTAATGATTAGTACTTAAGTTTTGAAATATTTTAACCAGATTTACTATTTAATTTTTTTAGTAAATAAATACTAACTGTAAAGTTATATGAACAGTCCCATTATCTTAACAATTTAAAAAAAACGGTATTTCGGCAACAATAAATATATTTTTATCACCAACTCTAAATTGAAGGGGAAAGCTAGATTTAATACTGACCTTCTTTTATATATAGACGGGGACAAAATATTGGAAAACATTTAAATATGAATAAATTTTAATAACCTGACTTACTCCAAGGATTCAAAAAATATTAATATGACATTCTAAATCTTTTTAAAAAACAAATAAATCCTTTATAAAATTACTGTAATATCAATTTAATGCATTATCATTGGTAAATTAGGAAAAAGGCTTCCTTATGAGGATGTAAATAAATCATTAAACGTATCAAATAACATTTATTTGATTAACTCATATTACACAAGGAAATTTTTTTTTCTATTTTATTGATGATCACAAAATAAATGAAATAATCGAAGGTCCATTTGATAAGGTAACAACTTTTATTTGTTATGGAGTGGAAAATGAAATCATAAAACTAATAAATAATACATAAATTTAAAAAGTACAAACAATAATATGAAATGATATTTCTTTAAATTTGCAATCATTTCAAAGTGAATGAACTTCTCAAACCTTGTAGAATAGTGATTCCATTGACATATTTTGTGTTACTAATGGAATAAAAGGTCCTGTAATTTTTAAAAGTAAAAAAGTGAGAAATACGGTATGTCAAATAGAAAAATAAATTAGAAAGGAATACCGATTTGTATAACTCAAGTCATATTAATAAAAAGGGAACAAAAACCCTAAGTTCATATTCCTCCAATATTTTTTCATGATTAAATCTCTCTCTGGATTATAATTCTAGCCAAGTATCGTAAAGAGTATCTCCTAGTCCAAGTCACTTCAACTTATCACGTTGGGGAACATCTAAACATTTTTGTGGTCAACCAACAAAAGTATTTTGGTCGATTCCCTAACAACTAGTGTTAGATGGATCCTAGTCCACTGATTTCCTAATCAGTCTATACCCCCTCACCTTTTCATTATTTGTTTTTATTGGTCCTATCTTTTTTACCATTTAACGGTCTTAAGGACCGATACATCGGTCTTTCAGTCCTATAGTTCTAGCTATCTTTTTATTTTCTTCACTTTTTGCTAGGATTGAAGAATATAAGAAAATTATTAATTATAGCTATAACGTATAATAATACGTTCTACTCACACATTTCCTACTTTTAACTTTAGGTATCTCGTCTCTTTGAATGAAGGATATAAATTATGATGAAACTTCAGGGACTTAAATGACGTAGTCAGTAGTATGTAACTACGTAATTTCCGCTGTAGTAGTTTCCATAAAATACCGATAAGGACCTTTCCTAGTACTGACAAATTTTATTAGGACTGGACTTAAAGAATGACATCGCTTTATTTTTTCTTAGACCGATCAAACATTAACAACAAGTGATCATACTAATAGCGTTGAGTCTTAGTGAAAGACGGGCAAATTAATCTTGGAGCAATTTGTGGAGTTTAATCTTCAAACCTCAGTGTTCCAAATAATGACAATCTTTGGGTTGAGGCGGCTTATAATCGGAGAGACTCTATACGATACCTGGCTGGGATTAAATCTGGAGACATTAATTTCAACAATAGATTTAACTATTAATAAAACATTTAATTAATTCATATAATCTGGCAGAACTTGATCCATTATAATATTTCCTGAGATGGAGTTGGTAGTAGGGATTTGGGAACTTTGGGATTTGTTTTGGCTTTTATTATCATGAATTGAGCTATTAGGGAAGTCGTAAATATACAGAAATTGAATTACTTATGAAACAGTCCCCTTCAGTAATGGAAACAGATTTCGCAACTTTACTTTGATATAGTGGTATTAGCTTAATCTTAAATTGAGGTTATCTACGGTAATCACCAGCATTGGAGAGTTAACACCTCGTAGAAACGGAACAAAACTAATAGCTAGTGATTAAGTGACCATTAAATTTGAAGAAGTACATGTATCAAGTTTTTCAACATGTCGTCAAGTCAAGTTTCAAGTCATCAGGTTAATTATTTATGTCCATACCTTTGGTGACCACCAATCACAAATCAATAGAAATTAATTTTAAATACATATCCCTTCAAAACTGTAAACCAAAAATTAAATTGGTTACAGAAATACTTTTTATCGGGTCGGGAAATTGAGAGTACCATGAATGTTACTCTATTTTATAATGAATGATGAAAATCCGCTATATTTTTCGGCTTGTCCGGTTTTTTTTTTTTTCGAATTGGTAATTTGAAGAATGAATGTTCTTTACCTACGCTGTTGTAATTAGTATTTAACTCCTGGGAAGTGAGTTTCCTTCTCTATTGTATTCAATTATATTCAAATCCTGATTAAACATTATTGTAACCTCATAAAAACAAATTTGTTGGAGAGTTATAAATGTAAGTCCTTGTTGGACTGACAGTAATATTGACGATCGACATAGGAGTCATTCTTGCCTATGTCATTGTTTCTTTCTTTATTGTCCTCCTTCCTAGTTACACCTGATTGTGGCCAATCTAATTAAACAACATGACAGTTAAGCTGCTCTCATCCAAAAAAAAAATTAAATTGTGAGGGTTACCATGTTCATTGAGGGTTTATTTTTGGTTAACATACCCAGAATGTTTATTACTATCCATAACAAACTAAACAAATATAATTAATAATTGAATTCTGCGAAGGGGAAGGAAAAATGACATATATACGTCATTAGGAAACATAATGAAGGGATATCTTGTAGGGAGTAAGTCCTCTTGTAGAGAATGAAATTCCCTTAAGTGAACAGGCGTGTTTTGTCACTTTGTCGGTGTTTATATCTTACAAATACGTTCTCGTAATTCAGGGAGTTACTGAAATAGACATCCAATAGAGGGAGGGGGGGGATAATGGGATTGTTGTACCCATTACATAAACCTTTCCCCAAATATAATTTACAACTCAATTTGTTCGCTTTTTTTTTATACACAATGTTCCCCTTTTCTTTTAGGATTGACTTTGTCTGAGTACTACTCACTGTCCCATTGAAGAAACTGACTGAGATAAAAGAGTAAAAAGGAAATCCATTTGGATCATGTTTTCAAGAGATTAATAGAGCAAATATTATTGATGACGATGTGTTAATTGTTTGGAAGGAATGAGGAAGAAGCTAAACAAGGAAAAAAGAAGTTATTTCCTTAATGAATTCCGATATAAATCTTTTCTTTATAGCTCTATTATGGACACATATTAAGTTTAGTTACTCGCTTAGAAATAAAGGGTTATACCCATATACATATTGTTTTCTCTTATTTATCATCATCGTCTTCTAAAGAGGGGTGTTTGGACGTTATTTAATGATCCATGAACTGTGATTAATGCACACAAACAATAATAGATGGAAGCATAGAAATAATATGTCCTTTCTATTATATATGTTATGTAGAGAGATATAATAATGGGATAAGAAAATTGAATTGAATAAATGATGAGGCAGACGAAAGATTTCCGGAATCCAAAAATAAATAAATAAATAGAGTAGTTCCTCTTGTTATACCAACACTCTTTTGTACGAGACTTTTAATAATCTATACGAATATATTGTACATATTTTGTGTACAAGTTCTAACTTGTACACAACATATGTACAAGTTGCTACTAAAAAATGAGATGAATAATCTTAAATGAAGTATTTACAGTACTCCGGATTAGTGTTGTCCTTATTTTGGACTGAAGACCGGAGTCCCGCCCACTTCAGTCTCGGTCCGGTCCAGTTCTTGACTGTTAATCTGTGTCAAAACTCACTATGTTCGGTCCTTGATGACGTCACTCAACTTCATTATTTCTTTTTTTAATCAGTTATAGATCTGATTGTCAGAAAGACTGGTCCCAAAGACTAATAAGACCCATCTTAAGACGGAATCCACCGAATACACTACATGGGGTGAGGATAATGCAATAATTGATCGATTTGTTTATAGTGTAATTTTCGACTAAAACGGATAGTGAACTGGATAAAAAAGAAATCTAAAAAAGAATCACTTATTTAAATACATGATTAAGAGATTCCAATAATTATGTCATTTAAATTTTGAACCATTTTTCTAATTATTCAATTCATTTTGAAGATGTAAATATCAATTAAAGTGATAAAGATACTAATATAAATATAAGAAATTGAGAAGAAATGAATCTTTATATAAAAATAATCTTAACAATTTGAGTTCAGGGGGTTTAACAAAATATAATTTGTTATTTTTATTTTAAAAATTTAAATGTTTTATTTTCTTCTTTGGTATATTTATTACTCAATCCCAATTTCGGGAATCCAATTAGAACTCAACAGTTTTGATGAGGTTTTTGTATTATATACAATATAATAAGAATTTTTACATCTCAGTTCTTGCTTGGAAAAGATAAAAATCTAAGAAATCAAAAGGAAAAACAAAGTTTTAGGCAAAACACGTAATTAAATTCTCTAAACCTCGATTAAAAAATTACTAAATATCCGAATAAATGCTACATAATGCGTTATTAAAGTAAAAATTTAATCATACATATATATCAGTTTTAATGTTTTCTGGAGCATACTAAAAATTATTGGCAATGAAATGTAGATGGAATTAAAAGAATTTAATTGTTATTTACAATTGACAAATGATTGTAAATGCTATAAGAATTAAACAAAATTTATATCATTAAACTATAGGTTGCGAGATACAACAAAGATAATGTCATAAAAAAAATTATAATACTCCATAGTCCAATTTTCTTAATTTCAAAATCCCATCAACATTTTTTTAACTCTTACATTTGTACAGGGATTATTCTAACGTTCGATAAATTACCTACAAATACAATTTTGGTTGAAAACTCATGATAATCATTTTAAAGATTCAAACAATAGGAAACATATGTAACTAAGTTTTCTTAAATTTTAGGGAATCTGGCTTAAACAATTTCCAAATAATTGAGCAAAATCTGTTAAAACTGACTTTGAGTGGTAATCTGTGAAATTTATGTCTAAGAATGTACATTGTACAGGTGATGACTTTAATTCCTGCCCTTTAAGAGAAATATCTTTTAATTTCATTCAATAAAGGGTATTTAACAACACTGTAGGATCGTTGTCTCTTGTCTTGATGGATGATCTATGTTTGAATATATGTATAATAGTCATGTACATATTATACGATTAGTTTCAATTTCAATGGGAAATATTTGATTGGAATTTGATAAGATAACTCATTTCAACTTTTGCATATGTAATAACAATAAGTACAAAAATCATTACTTATATAATTAGGTAGCACTTTTTGTAGCTATTAGCTCAGTACTCTTTAAAAGGAGTACTGTAGGCTAATGCCACAGCCATAACAATTGTAAATATGAAGCATACCAACAATAAAAAAATTAATTAAATTAAATTAAAACTAAAACTAAGGATTTCTTAGAGAGGTATCTTCTATATTATTATAGCAAAGTTTGTCTTTTAGCAGACACCTAGTTACACCCGGCAATGTCGTATACTACCATTAGTTAAATGTACTATTCAACTATTCAAGTAGTTATTAGTATGATATTGCATCATACTCCTGCTAAAAAAGTAATTAATATCTTTAATGTCACGGATGAGTAACAATGTATCCTCTGTCTTTCTAAAGAGCCTAAACTTTTATAATATGGTCATTTTAATTGTATATATAAGTTATTTAACAATGCTCTAGTATATAATAAATTTTCTAAATGAATATATTGTAGTGCTTTCTTACGTATGTAAAATGTTAAGGCTCTTAGAAAGGCACATTTGCATCATATAAAAGAAAAGTCTTTTGTTGCAAATGTGCAACATAAATAAGTTAGACATAAAAGTTAATATTTAAAAAATAAAAGTGATTTTTTCAATAATATCTTTTACCTTATGACACAAAATTTAAATTATAATTTATTAATATTTTTCTAAACCAAAATGAAAAATAAAGTATTTAGAGTAAATTGCAAGAAGCAACACTAACATAGCCGTTTAAGATATGTAATGTTTTTTAAGGGACCAACTTCAATTTTGCACAAATATTAAAAAATATAATTTGGATTTTTTTCTTCTTATATTAGCTTCTTGATAAGGGTAATAACTTTTAGATACGGATAAGACGTCACATTGTACAAAATAACTATTTATTTTAAAAAAAGACTATTTTAGTTTGTTAATTATTATCTTTTTATTCAAAACTCAACTATAATAGGGAGTGTGTGAACAAAGACCGGGACCCCTTCAAAGTTGCAAGATCGACTATCAGGGACAACATCTCTTGGAAAGACCATACATACAAATTTAAGGAGGCTGTGAGGGGGAAACAGAAAGAATAGGGGCTTCATCTTGCGTGTTTGGGATCCTATCTTCAAACAAAAATAGATGGAATTGAAATATCGTTTCTCGTCTCGGGTCTTTTTCACAGAAGGGCTTTTCAAGGATGAGTGTGCAATGTGGAAGGTATGTAATTAAAAAAACACAAAAACACTGCAGTCCCTGAAGTATATAATACAAGAAATCAGCGATACTGTAGAGTCCAAATTGGGTAAGAAGCTATCGAACCACGAACTCTTGAATGCTTTTGGGGGAGCTAGTTGTAGTGTATGTACACTCTCTTCCTCTACCCTTGGCATACCCTTCTTCTTATTATTTAATATGATCTATATGTTAAGTACTATAATAATAGCCTGACATCACTTATATATATAGAACAGTAGTTTATATTACGTACAAATATAACATACTCCCTGTGTTCTTTATAAATCATACCTAGTCGTAGTATTCCTCCAGGCCTTCTCCTCGTTTCTCTTGGTCGTTCCTGTATTTCCTGTATTAAGAGTTTGTGTCTTATAAACTTCGTCAAGACGCAACAGTAGTGATCTCAAGCGAGTGGCCTAGAAGGTGGTTAACAGTGCCTTAGAAAAGGAGAGCCTGGTCATCATGCGCACCATCTAAAGAGAAAAATATGAACAAATAATGTTTAACCCTGAGCTTATATAAATGAATAATGTAAAACTGACTCAAAATACTTTATTAGTTACAAAATTACATATATTTATAAAAAATATACAGATAAAGAGTGGATTTACAAATCAAAAACAATTTCTCTCATTTTTAAACTTTTGCTCGCATTACTTGTCATTAAGACATTTGAGGAACCTTCAAATGTTATATTTTTCTCTCTACAATAAGAGTGAAGCTTACAATTACATATTTTTTTACAATTTCACTCCATACTTCAGGGTGAAAAGAAATAATTTCTTCCTCGAAAGTACCAGGATTGAAACTTCCAACCGTTTCCTCGATGTCTTTGGACTTGGTAGAGGAAATCCTTGTCGAAGTAACTTCTTGTAACCCTTGGTACCACAAGCAATTCGTAGCTGCTATGCTTTTTGTATGGTGCAAGGAGATCAAGTGGCGAAATTGCTTGTATTATTGTACAGATAACGTAGCTGATCATCATGAGATATACGATGAATTACCTCATTCATATCTGTAATATGTATGGCTATGACCAAAAAACTATTTTAGTCAAATAAACCTAAAGAATAAAGAATCTATGTGACATACTTCCCTGAATTAGACTGGAATTCGTGAGTTTGTGTGGAACAATATTATAATAATAATCCCACGAAGATTTTTCCTCTGGCTGCTCTAAACGACTTTATGTGGACCAAATTGGCCGACAGGAGAGATGAAAATAGAGAGAGGGAATATAATAATTTTTTTTTAAATCTATCTTTACCGGCTTCTAGGATTTATTTACTAAGCGTCGGATTAAAAAAATGGATCATCTTCTTCGTTCTCTTTTTTTATGAAAACGAAGCTATTGAGCCAAAAAAAAAAGAGGAAAAAACAACAATTTACATTTGCATTTTATGATGTAAAATTCATTTAAAAATTACAAGGTGAATACTTTGTTTTATCAAAATTAACTTTGATGCACTGTTATTATTGCTCCACATAAAACTTATTTTACTATTATATTTTTACCAAACAGAAATTATGATTAAAAAAAAGATGTGTGGTGAATAAAGTAACTTGTTTGATTATTTTACCTGGAAGAAAATTGTGATTCTTTATATTCAACTATAAGACTTGAAGACGCAAAATTTTGTCCCAAATATATTGAATAAATAATCTAACTTTATTATTAAATTATACATTAAAAGTTGAATAATAATCAATATTTGGAGCAGTTAAATGCTGGTTAAAAAGTTGTTATTTTTAGAGTCAGACTTTTGGAAATATATTTTTTTAGATTTTCTACAAAACTATAGATTTGTGTATAAGATCGATGCTATATACATAAACGTTTACATTGTATTTTGTTGTCAGCTGTCGAAATTTAACCTTTTTTATCCCTTTTTTATTTGGGCGTTAGATTCAATTCAGCTCATGTTTAGCTGTGAATAATTCCCTAGAGTAATTATTGAATTTTAATTACATCGTTGATAAACATTAGCTAACTACCAACTTAGTAAAAAAAAATTCCCGTATCTTCTTGAAAGAAAGGTCGTGAGAATGAATAATGATAACAAAGTATATAAAGTCTTTCCAAAATGTATCTCTTGAAAAACATTTTAAAAACTCAAAAGTTATAAAATCTACATTGAAATAGATTTCAATTACTTTCCACACATTCCCATGCATTCATATGCAAATTTCCTTAAACAGACCACTAATATTTCACCAATACTGGTCTTTCAAAAAAAAATGTAAAGGATCTTTGACTCATCTGTTCTCTCTAAACCCTTTACATCATTGCATACAGCTGATACAAAAATATTAGATATTTCTTTAGGATGAAAAGACTTTGTCCTATTTGAAATAGACTGGATCATGTATATATACATATATATTTTACACATATTTTTCATGGCTTTTATAATGTTTTTTTCATAGTTATTTATGCAACAAAAAGGTATTATTTTGAAGGACTATCTATTCTTAAACCATAAATTCCATGGGTTATTACATGATGAATACATAGATAGTACATACGTTGCGGTAAGTCTTTAAGTGACAAAGAATTTGGAGGTGATATATTTTTTACAACTGGATGAACAAATTTCATCTGTGTCATTTTTAGAAGGAATCTTTAAGGTATCTATCTATATATATATATATATATGGCCCGCCAAAACAAATGCGGGATAGTTTTTTTAAAACCAAAATTGAATCTAGATTGCTTTGGTATTCTTCCTCGAAACGTGACGTCAATTTCTATCAACAAATTGTTCTGAATAATTCGTACAAAACGTTGCAAACGTACTTACTTTAACAAAAACTCATTGCCAAAATTTGAAATGCATTGATTAGGTCGTATCGGGCCAAATTAACTCACATAAATTAAATGAAAGTCTCAAACTATATTTAATATTCTTAAGTATATCAACTCATCCAAGAAGTGTTAATATAGCTATATGGAATTGTCAGACATATCCTATGAAATATTGGGTATGTATATATGATGTGAAACAATTGTCGGCCATTTTTTTTTTTTTTTGTTTACTTCACACCAAAATGCTTCTATTTACGTTAAGACCTTTGTATACGTTATCAACCTTTTTTAAATTTGTTAACAATATTTAAATGAAAAATTAAATATATAAGCTTCAAAATTCATATATCATGATATAAAGAGTAAAATTAGAAACATTTTTATAAAGGGAATTTTCAAAATTGTTGCTTTCACTTTAAATTTAACCACCTTACTTTTAAAGTAAATTTTTTTCCATATCTGAACAAAATAATTTATTCTCCACTATTATGATTGAGGAACTTACTTTTAAAGAGTAATGAAGAAACATTTTTCTACTAAAATTTTGTATAAATCACTGAGAGTCTTCCCTAATTTTATTTTCTAGTCAAAAATAAGAAGTTGCTAATCTGCATCTAAACACTTTTTGTGACCAGGATGTAAATAGATTCCCATGAATTACTTTTTTGCTAATCTGTATCCAAACTGTGACAATGATGTGAAAAGGTTCACATTGATTATTTTTGAGCCGATGTTGTTCACAAAGTTTTTAAGTGGTTCTTCACTAGAAATCAATATTTTTTTCTTGATTTGTGTTCAAGATTGTGTTTCTGTTAACTCATCACCAATGCGTTATACCTATATTTTGATCCTGATAAATTTGGTACTCCTTTGGGATTTGCACGAGTTATACATACCTGGGTAGATACATAATATCCTTCAAGGTTGTTTCCATGCAAATGAATTTTACCACCTGTGTAATATGACCTTATCACTTTGATAGTATTGAAATAACCTCTATATATTGTTGAATATTTTTTTGTTTGTTTATTTGGATGTGAGTAGATCCTTATTTAGTTATAGGTAGATATTTCTATATTTTGCAAGCGTTCAAATATTTGATACAAATTACCAACAAAGTAAGGCTACAATGACTTTTCTCAAAACGGAGTATAAATTAAATTTGTATTCTTCGACAAATTATCATCAACTTCTATCTACTTATTAGCTTAACTAACCCTTTAGGTCGGTTACAAATTGCACATAAAGTTACAAAAATTTATTGTCACAAAAAACTAATTGGAAATTGATTGATTTTATTTTAATGGGCAATATTTGTGCCAATATAAACCTCATAAATGCAATACAGATTTTAAAATATAACTAAAATTGTTGGATCTCTTAACTCATCCAACAAATTGGACTACAAAGCCTATCATTGACTCAAATATGTCTATAAAATTTTGGGTTGTATGTACCTATAGCGTGCGCAAGCTATCTATGCAGCTTTTTTTGACATGCTCTCTTGGGAAAACGCGGGCACTTAGGTAACAGATTTTTGGTTTTTTATATAGCTGGGTCAAACTTGCAGCAGTTGGAAATCATGGAATCAATTTAACAATTTTTCGTTCCAAATAGCAATTGCTCGAAATCTGGTGAATCGCTGAATAGACATGGTCGCCATTAGAATTTGCCATGTGGCAAAAGGCCTTGGCACTCTGCCAAACTTCAAAAAAAAGTATCAAATGGTTCCAACATAATTTTGACGACTTTATTTCGACAGACTTTTGGCCTCAGAACTTGCTGGATCTGAATCGGTTGTGTTTTTTTTTGCTATTGCACGGGATTGAACGACAAACCAACCGAACCCCTACAACACCAAAGCCAAACTTATTAGTCGGATCAAGAAGGAATTTCAGGATTTGCCAAGGAACTAGGTTGTGCAGGCCTTCTCGCGCTATAGGCCCAGTATAGAGACTGTAATTGAGACTCTATGTTATTTTATTAAATAAAATAAATCAGAATCTATCAAGCTTTTAGCATTATTTTTTAAAATCTGATAACTGGTTGGACAGAAAATTGCATTTCAAAAAAAGATTAATTTTCTCGGCACAGAGAGCTTGTACACCCTCTATGTATATACATATATAAGTACTTATGAATGTAAGTTAATGTATATATTATTCTACGTGATTGTACAAACTTTTCAAATGTATAAACCTTGTTTTAGAATATTATGTGTGTAGATTTCTTTATATGTAAAGGGGTCGTTCTCTAGAGAATATTATTGCTAGGGAAGGAGGATATTCTCGAATAAAAAGGTTGTAGGTGCTATGTATAATGGGTTTTACTTCTTTGAGCACGTAGAACAAAATGAAACAAAAAAAGAAAGAGATCATAAATTATTTAATGTTCTTTTAATGTATATACAATCTCATTATTCTAATAATATTGACGTTCTTTGTATACTTTTATTTTTTTGTTTTTTTCCCTCTTTTGAATTGATTTTCTTACAATTACTGTATAAATATGTTCATTCTACCTTTATAGGTGTGTATATATTTCTTTATATACTAATCTTGAAATATAACATAACAAAGTTGTTTCGTAATGAAATCCATCTCATTCTGTCCACACCTTGTACAGAGTTACTATAGGTATTAATTTGAATTCGTGTTTGAGATATACCATGTCGATTATTATATGGTTCGTTTAGAAAAATGCAGAAAATTTACCGGCCAACAAAAATTGGCCGTTTCTTAAACACCCTAATATATAAATACAACTATAAGACCCTTGTGTACATGGAAAGGTAACTTGTGGAGTTAGGAGAACGACACCGTCACAAGTATGGATCTGGCCGACCGTCCATTTTTATACAAAAAAATACCCTTTCGATCCAATTATATTCAGGGGCAGATCCCAAAGGATAAGAATTGTGCGATTAGGAGCATTACTCTAGACTAAAGTTTCAGCCAAATAGATGCTAATAAATGGTTACAGTATGCAAAGGAATTTGAATGCTAGTTTAACTCTTTTAAAAAAAATAAAAAAAACACTTTTTATTGCATTTAGTACCATTTTGTTCAAGATATTATAAATTTGGGTTGTAATATCATCTAGAACCAATAATATTATCACATAATAGTACAGTAAATCGCAATATCAATTTAAGATAGTATTATTTGAAATGTGTCAGTACTTTGGTAGCTAATAGTCTTATAAACCGAGTAAGAGTAGCCATGTATATGTGTTTTAAAGGAGTTCTTACCTTATCCTTATTTGAAGTTCATTATCTATTTGATTTTGTCATATATATTGCAACTTCATATGTACGTCAATGGTTATGAGAGAATTGCATACAGAACATGTAGAGCTGAATTCAGAATCGCTTTTAGTTACTATTGGAATATAATATATAAAAGGACAAAGGTTGATTGATTTTAATCCCTTCATAATTTAATATTTCAATTATTTGATCGATACTAAAATATCTTATTTCCAAGATAATCGGGGAGTATACTGTTCATGTACAGTGTACATATTCTAAAATATAAAACTAATACATGACCGTACATCATATTTAGACTTGTTCCTCAGGTAAAGAACATCTTCTTCATTGTGTGTGTACTTAGTAAAAAGTAATTACAAATATATAATGTATTTAACGTTTTTATTTTAATAAAAAATTTTATGAAATATTCATTGCCGATAAATGTAGATTAAAAGAAAAAATAAACATTTTTTAAATATTTGGGCGAATAATATCCAAGTTCACAAACAGAGGGTTATTGAAATACCTAATACTTATTGTTCATACTTCTATACATATTGATGAGTGACAATGGATTACGTAAACCTTTAATTACATATCTGTTTATTGTAAAATGAACATTAATATATATTATTATTTATTCACATAATTCCTTTCTTCTAAATGTGTCCTCTTATATTAATAAGAGCCTGACCCCATTATTGGATTCTACACTATATAATATGAATGTATTTAGTAATTGTTTCCATGTAGTAATATATATCTACTATATCAAAATGTCCGCTATGAAAGCAAAGACTTCCTTTGAATATTTATAAATATACATTTTACAAATATTTCTCGAATGATCACGACTATAACAATAGAAAAGATTGAGTATGTTTTCACTCATTGCACATAGCTACTTATTACAATTTTAGGCAAATTTAGAAACATAGTTTTTGTACCCCTAATTTCAAATTACCTTCAAAATATCATTGTTATTTCAAATTATTATGCTATAATATATATTATAGGTCAAATTATAAAGCTTACAAAAATATTTCGTTTAGCGCGTCAAAACTTGTCAACTAGTGACAATGTTCATAGAGCTGCTCTTCATAAATAAATTTTGATAACAATCCTTCTTTTCTGCTCTATATCTATTTCAAAAACTGAGTTAGGCACTGAGGGAGCATCAAGCAAATTAAGGATTAATAAGGTAATGAACAAGTTTTGTTATATAAAACCAAACACAACTATGTGGCCATTAACTGTTTCATTTGTTTTCATCATTGCTCAAATCTGACTTTGCTCACACTTTGTCTTGGTTTAAAAATGTAAATCGGTTTTTGTATATAAAAATTTAAAAAAACTGAATGTATGATAATATCAAACTTTATGTCATTGAAAGACGAGATAGGATCAATTGAAATTTGATCTGAGTAAAATGTTTATATTAAAACCGGTCAGTTTTGTTTGGCCTTTTTGAAATAAAGAAACATTTTGATAAAAATGTTTCTAAGCTTTTTTGTATTTGTTTATCTTTGCATTCCTTTGTTTAGTGTATAACTAAAGATAAATTTAGCCCATTTCCAAGAAGCCGTCTCAAGAAGGAGCAATGATAATTGTACATAGAATTCGATTAATTTTCTTCAAAATAGGATGTACATATAACACTCCATTCATATTCGTTGTGGATGTAATACACACAATTGCTATTTAAATTTTAAAATGGTTTAGATTATTATTTTTTTTTCCTGAAGCAATTTAGTACAAATAATATCTAAATTTATTCTTAGGAGTAGACCAATTAATTTTTTGTGTGGCCTTGTCGACAATAATCCCTCGGGGTACAACACTACCTCCTTTTAACCTTAGTGTAAATTAAAAATATCATGAATCCTCTCAGCCAGTTTTGCTTCACCTTTATGTCTGGTCAAATTCTAATTATGAGACTTAGCATGGCAAAATCTACAAATATTAATTAAGGGATTAATTCACATTTCATTTGACAATTTATCAAAGTTAATTTTTGGCCTGTTAATCATGGATTAATGATGATCCATGAGGAGGGGTATGTCTCTCTATTTATAGCAAAGGATTAGGTATATAGATACTAATATGATCGTTGTAACGATACTTTAACGACTGTGCAAATAGCAGGAGATGAGGTTCTTTTTTTTTTTTTGTGTGTGTGTGACATAGATATTTTATACTCAAAAAATAATATAATACTAATAAGGCAGATGTACTTTTTTTGGGTTTGGGAGAGGGGGATCAATGATCACTGTCGGAGCTTGTAAAGTCATATTAGCTGTTGTTAAATCCATTTATGAATAGGAAGAAGAATAGAAAACAACAAATCAGATGTTCTTTAAGAGTACAATAACATGGTTCTGGGGTGGTCTTTTTCATTATTTCTTTCTTTATTCTTCTTTGAGAATGGTATTCAAAAACTCAGCCTTCCAATATGCGACCAACATATATCCATACATAAATGAGTTCTTGACCATATATGAAATACTCTCGATGACAAAGTAACTCGCTGTTTCATTATACAAAAACATATAACAGTTTCTTAAACACCCCACCACGTCTAATTTCATTTCTTTTAAAAATGTTGAACGTTGTGACATTTCAATTATAGATAGGTAAGTATCATGTAGTGATGTTACAGATTCTTAAATTGTGGTTCCATGTTCTACGCAGTTCGTTGCTCCAACGGTTCCTGGTTCTTAACAAATCATTATCTGATTACTAGTGGTTTATTCATAAGGTTGAAGATCTTGTTTGTTCTTAAACTGTTTTTGTACATATAAGAGACATAAAAATTACATCAGCATGACTAAATTACCAAAAAGGTGATTTTTATCATATTCAGAAAAGATTACTTTAAAGCCAATTCGTGATGTTTTTACATACTATATTTACCTATATATTTTTTTCCTTATGTCTTCCTTCAAAAGAAATAGCAGCCTCGATACACCAGCTAACAGATTGGTAGCTCTTGACGATGAAGTTCCTGTCCATAACGTAGCACGCTGTCATAATGGCAGCTCAGGGTTTAACCGAATTTGGATGAAAGGTACGGCAGAAATTCTTCTCCAATGCACCTCAGGCTGCAAAGTCGAGGGGGTTGAGGTCAAGGAGGGAGGAGGTCCAAATAGAGGCAGGCCAGAAGTTGGCCATATTGTTGCTGCATAAATGGTGGTTCTTTTTGGCTGTATGGGAGGTGCCCCATCCTTAATGAGCTTTTTCTTGAAGTAAGCAGTCCTGATGGAGATGTCAAAGATATCTCCATCCTTCTCGGTACTGACACCGGTGTGGAGGAGTTTTCACACGTATTATTTTTTTGTTGTTGCTCTGACATTTTCACACTAAGAGACATAAGATAAAAAAAAACTAACAATATTTTTGTTTCAGTTGTCGTTTTTTTGCCAAATGAAACCCTATATTTAAAAATAACGGGGATAAAAGCGTTACTAAAATTCTACTTCAAGTTTAAGGTCCCCGCTCCGAAAAACCAGGGATGATCCGGAAGGTGTAGAGGAAAAGCCGTTCCTATTGTTATATGCAAGTTAGGCAGTCACCTACGGCAGCATCTCTAGAGAAGCGGCAAAAAATATTTTTAGGTGTGTTTTCTATAATATTCAGAAGGTGAATTATATATTGATATTTTGTCTAAGGCGACAAAAAGCCACAAGTCGATAACGGGAACAGGGTGTTTGACCTAGTTCTCAGATTTCATCATCATCAGGATTTCCTTTTACTTTTTAAGACAGGATAATTTTTTCAAATTGTAAAATTATCCATTCCCTAATACAAACTTGCCTTTAAATGCTTGTTATCCTGTAAGTTTCATAAAAGAAAAATGTACCCTAGATAAATTCTGAGGATTCATACTTATTGTTTTGTTTGTACAAACTCACGAATAACGAAGCAGGTCATTTTGAAAGAACCTGTTCTTTTACGTATTTAGAAAAACAGTTAGCAGGTACCCCACTTTTCTTACTTTAGCTTTCTTGGACTGGTTTGGACCAAAGATCCGTGACATCACTAGTAATTACCATATATCTAAGAACCCCAATAAGGATAATTGGGTGGTGGACTTTTATCAAATACATGCATATATTAATGCATTTCAAATAACGACTCAGTCACTTTTGTTTTGCAATCTACATACAGGAAAGAATTTTAACAATGTATGTATGCATTTAAATTACGTATTAAAAATTTAACAACATTAATCCGACCATTGCATATACATAGTTCATTAAAACGTACAATTTCAAGTAATTTCTTAAATATATATAAAGAATGAGTACACGAAAATGTTCAATCTAATAACTTAAGCTAGGCGTATAACTTTTTATTCAATGAGTGTATAACAATGAAATTTGAAAGAAAATATATTTCAATCCAAATTTATAAAATTTATTCTCTAATGACATTGTTCAAAACCTCTACTAAGATATAAACAAGCCTCAAATTCTTATGATATTTGATCAAATCATTGATAAAGCCTGCTTTAAGGGATTCATACTTGGATAGGGTGTATAATTAGTATCTGCCTCAATGACGTATCAACAGAAATAGTGTAAGTGGTTGAGTTTTGGTAACGAATGTGATCAAAAGTTGGCATGTTGTATTACCATAGCTTTAGAGTATTTGCTTGGGTGTTCAAGGGAGCATCACTTTGCTGCCAAACATAATTTCTTAGGTAAGTTTTCTGCGTAGAAGTTAGCTTCTGGTATTTATATCTTATAGAAATTTTCGCCAATGACATATTTCCCGCCTTTTTATCCTTATATGTTATATGTATATTTGAACTTTAGTCTGTACTGTGGAAACATTATTTTATTTCTATCAATGGAGTTTTTTACATTTCTTCAAGTTTTAACTAAGATCATGACTATGAATAAGGTACAACTAGTCAATGATTCATTTTGGAAAAGACTCATGATTCTGGATCCGTGACTATTTAATCTTGTTAAACACGAGTCTTATATTATTTTTTCACTATTCTGATCCATATTTGATATAAAACTATTAAGACCAAAAGCAAAAATGAATGAGTCGAAATTAAAGGCAGAAAAAAAAATGCATAGTATGGTACTTCAGTATCTATTTTCTTGCTGTTCACTCATGTTTTGTACGGTTTGGGCACACTTTTGAAAGTAAAGCTCCTTATTGTTTATAAATAAAGAGTATAAAACTGATTCATCAAATTTTTTCCTATTTTCGTTACCGAATATGAAATAATTTAAGGTGGCATTTTTACATATGTACCCTGTATATATAAAACGTGATTGAAGGAGTAAATTCAAAAGTACACGTTGTTACTTATAAAGCTAGGTTGTTCCATTCACGTATTAATAAAGAAGTAAATCTACGTTTTGAAAGTAGAGCTATTTCCTTTTCTTTAATGCATGCATATAATATGTTCATTTATCTAAAGAGAGAGAAGGTCTTGCAAAAATATATTGACATATATAACTCAATTGAATCCTTCACATTACGTTGTTGTAGTACTGTATATTTTCTCTCACAGTATCTACATAAAGCTATAAAAGGAGAGATATAAATCAAGATGGAGTCAAAGGAAAAGGGAGAAAAAAAGGAAAATTATGTATCTACATAAAAAGGGAAAAGCATATTTTAAAGACGTTCAATTCACAAAATATATTATACATTTTGAAAAAGTTATGTATTTCCAATCTAAATGTGGCGCTGCTATCCCTTCGATTGAAGTCAGAGAACAATTGATTCTTTTCCCTGCGTTATTCCATGTGTGTGGCACCACGCAGGTCGTTTTCACGAGAGGAAATGTGATTTTTCATCATCATGATCATCAATTGTACTACATATGTATGTAGCTGCTAGGGGACGACGACTCCTCCTTATGTATGATGTTATTATGAGCGGGAAGTTGAACAACAATAAATAAATAGGTATAAAAGAAGAAGGGGGAGAAAATACCGAACAACTCAGTGAATGAATTCACACCCCCATTGAGCAAGTAATCACCTCTATTACTGTCTATAAAGTAGAAGGGAGGTGAACATTGAGCAATCACCTTTAATAATTTGAATAAATAGCCTTTTTCTCGACTTCCTCCTTTTTCCGGATGATGGGAGTCTTTTTCTCCAAATGGTATCTCATAAAAGATCAATCCATAGCACACATATAAATGTTTTTTCCTTAAAATAGTGTCTACAGTGTGCACAATGTACATTAGGGTGACTCCATTTTAGACTCACAACACCATCATATTTGAAACGTTACAAGAGGTCTAAAAATTGTCAATTTGACCCCAAAATTCATTTTCTTTCTAATTAAAATGCCCTTTACTGTGCAAAAAATGACAAAAAATGCGTCAAACTTTCCTAAATGCAGTTTTTTATTGTCCCCAGCAAAAACAGTTTAATTCAAACTATTAAAAATATTAACATAAAAACGGGACGTTCTAATGTAAGCGGAAATCACTCTTGCTGACAATTCAAATCCTTTTTCTAAAGTAATAGTGTAATTGTTGAAACTAAACATTGTTAGACTGTAAATGCTTAACCTCGATTAACCCTCGTTATTAAAGGAATTTCCCCTATATATTAGATAGAGATCAATTTTATGGATTTCCAACTAATTAGAATGTATGTTTTGATCATGAGCCATCATTCTATCATAAATATAATCATCTATATACTTTTTGTGGGTAATTAACAATCCATGGGTATTTCTTGAAGTTCAATTAGCCTGTTATATTCATGTTAGGGACGTTAAAATATCAAAATGTTAGTATCAATTTAAAAAAAATTAAAAACATTTGCTTCATGTGAAAATAAGGGGAAAATATATACATATATACATATTTTATTCATCCAAACTTGGTCTTGTAAGCTGCAATATTTATTCATAGAGATCATTATGCATTTATTAGACACAGCAAATCATAATTGATAATTTATCAATTATCAATAAAGTATTCCATAAAAAGAAAATTTAGGAGATATCTAATTTATTTAAAATTAATGTCAGTTTCATAAAATGAAATACATAATGTAATTATTTTTCGTTATAGAAAAGTGACTTCTGAAAACAAAGACCGCTTAGCTAATTTTTAAATTTATCTTTATTTTGTGAGGTAAAACACAAATGCCAAAAACCTCTTTTGGATTTTACATTTTTTTTGTATTCAAATATCGCTGACGTTTTGCAAGTAACATCGAGCATATGTTCAGAGTTAACTGTATATAATGCTCCCTGATGTAATCATATTCATTTTATATATATTGCAAGTTTCTGGATGTAACATCGAGCATGTATACAGGTAGAACTATTTTTGTTCTACAAAATTAAAAATACTTATTTTAAAATGTAATGAAGCTTAGCAACAAGCGTGTATAGGTAAAGTATAACCAATGAGTAATCTAGAGACTAAATTACGCAACGACTCATCATTATTATATTATCATTTTTTTTTGTTTGAGGAGAGAACATATATTAATTGATAAAAGTATTGAATACCTATGTATAACTGTCCTCATGAAAAAAGGATAGTTAGACTGATGATTTCATGAGAAGAGATCTTCTATATAATTACAGCAAAGTGTGTCTGTTCGTCGACGTCTAAAAACTCCGAGAATTGCCGGGTGCTATCGTTCCTTAATTATACTTATATATATATATATATATCTGCAGTCTAATGCTACTCTTCAAATATCAATATTGCCTTTTCGGTATCGATACTAATTATCTTCATTCTTTATAAATGTTCATTCCTACATATTATTTAAACGATACAAAAAGAAAGTAATTCCTCTTCAGCACAAATTCAGATGTAAAATAGTACACATAAGGAAGGAATTCCCAACAAAATTATGACGTCACATCCAAAATATTTAAGATCTCGTTCGGATTGGATGCAAAAGCCGTCACATAGAAACATATTTCTTCAATGACATCATGGTAGATATCAAGCCGTGACGTCACCGTCGATCAATATTTATCCATTTTTATAAAAATAATAAATACGTTTATTAGAAATAAATTAAGAAAATGAAAACTTACGCTTGCTTAAATTTTTACTAAACTAGTACAAATGCTTAACAGATATACTCAATGCTTTAATATGAGATAAAATGACGCCTTTAAGTGCATGCTTTAAAATTTGGGAATATTTTAATTACCGATAATATGGGCGGGAAAGATTTTTAATCCGATATTAAAGACAAATATAACCCTATTAAAAATCAAACATTCTCTAAATCAATACCAAACATTTCAATACAGACAAAGAGCGTGAGGATATTTTTAGATCATTTTGAAGTACGTTTATTTGCGACATGTCAATTTTTTTATCACAATAGATTGTCTCCACCCGTTGGTATATTCTTCACAGGATTTTAGAATATTTAAATATGTAGTACCAGAAACATTAAGTCAACATTAATCAAGTAAGTTTTCTCGTTCAACAGTTCAGCCATCAACCCAAAATCCAGGAAGAAGGATTTTTCTCTAAAATTAATTTGGATTACATTTGTATTCTTCGTTTAATTAACTTTAATTTATAGCAACAAACTATTTTTATAAAGCATTTTGGGTTGTGCTGCAAATTTTACTATAAGTAGTAAAAATTGATTGTCAAAATAAAAAAGAGATTTATTTTATTTGAAAGGCAAATGGAGCCAATATCAGTCTAATAAATCCAATGAAAGTTCCTAACTATATGTTTTTATGTATGAAGTAAAATATTAAAAGTGGATTTTCTCCTTTTTTTGATTTTTGATCAAGATTGTTTGTATGTTGACGCATAACACTTGAAGATAGTATTGTAATATGTCCGATGTCTGTCACGAAGCATATTTTCCTACTCAAATAACATTTGAATAGAAGTTATTCCCATTTGAATTTCCTTATGAATTTTCATAAGGGGGCAGATACAATCAATAATATCATATTAATATTTAAGTTGAAATGACAGGTCCGGATGGATTCAATATTAAATATATAACCAAGTGGCTATGTAATTTCATAGTGAGGACGATCAGATAAAAATCAAATCTTGTTTGTTAATATTAGCATCTAATGGACTTTTGAGTGTTAGGGGCCACATCTCTATGCGTTGAGTTTGTTCCAGTTTTGTAAATCAATACCTAGAGTGTATATATACTAGAAGCAGATGGATCAAAATGGAGATTTCAAATTGCATTTGAATGCAAATGAGAAAGGTTCAATGAACTTTTAAATTCTATGCATAGGGTTTTATTATATCTTTTTCCTTTTTTTTGACAAAAAAAAATTCAATTAAAATGAAGTTTATAGAAATTGTTTTTTTTTTTCTTTAATATAGTTTCTAATTTCGTGAAGTTAAATTAGGATATATTGAGGAAGAAATAGAAAAAAAGGAGGAGGCTATGGTTTTCTTAAATGTTTTAGTTAAAGACTGTGGGTTGTTGGTTTTCTGGCTAAATATAGATCCGAGTATATACTAATAGACTTCATTTATCAAAACTCTTCTCTAATTAATTAGATACACATATATTTTGAAATCAAAGAATATATGAAGATAACGTAACATATCTTTTGGGACTGATATCGCCCAGTAAAAAAAAGAAAGGAACGCGGGTGTTTTTTTTTCTAATACCTACAAGCTCCAGTGACGATTACACCGCTGGATCTCTTAAAACACTAAATTAAATATTTGAACACGGTGAATCTTTTATTAAGTGTGAAATTTAGAAGGACTTTGAAATATGATTACACGTAATAATACAAACACGCAACCTCTTGTTATTGTAACTGTTTCATTTAAATAAACATATAAAATTTCTATTGACCTTGTAAATATCATGAGTAGTATGTGTGGTCATAATTTTATGTTTTTAACACTAAAATGACCATTGGAACATGTATGCTTCATTACAAACAAATGCAGATATAAGCAGAATAAACTTGTTGAAAGAAAGTTTTACAACAGGAGTAATAGCGTTCTATCCCATATGTTATCCCTCACTCAATTATTTTAAAAAAACCAACCTACATAGTGTCTTGCCTCATTGTTTACATTGCAAAGTATGGCAGTAGAGATCAGGTGTATCTTACTCCCCTAATTCGTCAATTTATCAACTTCTAAGTAAGCTATGGACAAGAATCAATTATAATAATATGTAACAGCATTTAATCTTTTCCACCTGAGCTACTAATTGTGTATATGTGCCATTTAAAGGGAATGTTTTTATCACAAATTGGTACACATAAGTTCCATTTCAATATAAAGTAAATGAGTTTTTTATTTTCTCAAAGTTATATAATAAATGACTCATATTAATGCAAAAAATATTACAAAAATTTTAAAATTTGCCAGATGATAATTTGGACTTTATAATGCTAAATGAGGTTGTTTTTTTTGTTTCTCAGTCAAAGGCAAATTTTTAAGAAATGATTTTTCTGCAAAGGCAGTGAAAGACAAAGTTAGTTGCCAAAAAATTGCTTGTTTTTTCTTAGTGCGATAAAACTGAAAAAGTAAAGGTGCAGGCGTCGAGCGTTTTGGATATATTAGATTTAGAAGAAAAAGCATGTACGTTTTAGGCCCAGAATAGATAGGAAGAAAAGAGAAAATTGGGAGGAATCTACTCTACATTTAAAAAACCCAATACTTGTGAGTAAGAACACTTGTCTAATTAGAGATATAGAGGCAGTGAAATACCATTTAATTGTAACCTGCCAGCGAATAAAATTAAGAAAATAAAGGTATTGAGTTTAACCGATACTACTATCTTAAGAGCGTCAATGAAATATAGATTGAGAAAGGAAATTTTCTAAGAACACACAGCATTAACACTTTGTGTAAGTAGAAACGTCACTATTATTTCAAATTTATTTGTTTTGTTTGACTTCTTTTTAGTTTATAATAGTGTTTTAGAACTAATTTTAAGCAACCTAATTTATACAAACATGAATTTTGAATAAAGGGACTTTTTTAGTGAATGATTAATGATCCATTTATTTATGTATCTGCCATTTGTCTATGAAGTTTTTGAGCCCAAAAATTGTCAAGTGGCTCAAATTGAGGATTCTGAAACGTATGTATATGTTTTAAACTGAATAAATTATATTGCTAATTATCACAAATAAAATTAATTACGGTGGAGTTATCAAATACATAACGACATTAATATACTTATAATGTCCATATATGTACGTATTTACAAAAAGATGAAGAGAAGTTGTGTTACAGCATTTACCTGCAAATAACAAAATTTTGTTTCCCAATTATCTTTCTGGGGAAATACCTATATTGTTTTAATACATTTTTATACTAGGTATTTCCTCTACTTTATCCTATTGTTTGAACAAGTAATAGCTCTAAAACCTCTGATCAATCGGGGATAAACCTTAATTATACAATGCTAATAAAATAATCATTATATGTACACTGTACATAGTGAGTGTGTAATGTATTTGTTTTTTTACACAGAGTGTCTCTTTTCAATTTTTAATGATAACGACGCATGTCTTTCAAATGATTGATAACAAGTTTTCTTACATAATTATTTCCTATGAAACAGCCTTATGACCTCTACTTACTAAAACGACATAACAAATTGATGAAACCATGATCATGCAACTTTTCATTGTTTTCCGAATTTAGGGGCCAATGGTCCCGAGACCCTCCTTTTTTTTGGAGCCACTGTCAACCTTGCATTAGGATAAGTCCGGTAACCAGACCTATATACACGGAGTGTCCATAGCTGTGACTAGCTTACTATAACATTTTTTTATTCTTTTTTTTTTCAACTAATGCCCAAAAATAAATTTTATTCTTAAAAAAACTTTTTATTTAATATTATTACACACCTCAATTAGTCACAGGTCTGTTGGTATGTCAAAAATAAACAATTGTTAAGGGGATATTCACAAACCACTTAGAAGGGAGGTCCCCCTAAACCATGTGTATCATCGTTAGGGAGAAAAGGGGTCCACCTAAACCACGTAGAATTGAATAATATGAGAAAATGACATAAATGACGTCACAAGGCACATGGGAGAAAAGATTAAAATTATAAAATGTTTTCTTAGCAAACCCCTTCATTAAATGAAATATGGGACAACATTTAAAAAAGTATAGGGTTATTTAAAAAAAGGTAAGATACAAAATACAACAAACTGTTATTTGCAATAAAACTGAGTAAACAAGACCAATCGTAAATATTTTTGGTGAAATAACGCACAAACATATGGTTCTTGGGAGGGGGAAAACAAAAGAACCACATAAGTCCGCATAGGGAATGGGGGATAGGATTATGTAATAAAATAATAATAACCACTTTGTTTATGAAATGCAAAATGATTTAGAATGGGTTCATGATTCTGCCGTAGGTAGAATATATTTATCTTTATATTTTAGTTAGGGGAACTTAAGCCTCGTTTAGGAGGATCATGGCTTCTAATGCTTCCCATAGTTATGGTACTGACTAAAATACATATGTGATAACAATACAACTTCAGGTGATTTGACACGTAGATCCACATATGTTTTATTTATTGAAGAATACTTATAGTTATTTTTATTAAATAGACCAATGGTGCATTAAACTACTCTTCACAATAACAAACTGACGCACGGTTATTAAGTTGTTGTTTTTTTATTGTAAATACGTATGATGGCATTTTGCATTCATAATTTTCGAATATCCAATAAATCTTCCCTTCCCTTATATTATCTTCATTAAAATTAAACAGGAGTGTTAAGAATCACGATACATAATAATAGTAATAGAGACTATGTATTCATATTACTTTGAAGCACAGAATTACTTCTGCTTATAAATGTTGCAATTTGTACACAGCATACAAAATATCTAGAGTTACATTGCACAGGTGCAATACTTTTTTAGTATAAATCTGAAAAAGGATTTTGTATGTTCAGTGTGTGAAACGTTTTATTTTATTATAAAAGAGACCAAAAAAAAAAGTATAAAGTATTCCCGAGCGCATAAAAGACAAAGAGGAATACTAATTGGGTAGTTATAAATGGACTCAGAGTTGAATTGATGATCACTATGTGTCCTTTATATTTCCTTCATTTTTTAACTTCTGAAAGATAATCTAATATAATGACATGACAGCTAAGCTAATCTCCTACAAAATATTTTTTAAACTGTCAAAATTACCATGTTGATTTTTGGCTTCTTTTTCCAGCAACCCAGCAGTTTATATTTACTACAATTCTATTAATATCCATATATCGACCAATTATATAATTATATATTTTGTGTCAAATCACTTTTTTTTTAATATTATTAATATTTATATAGAAAGAATGGTAATATATTCATCATTTTACAACTAACTGACTTTGTATACTTCATATCTAGGCTATTAATTATAACAATTTCAATTACATTCTTTCTATTTAATCCAAAAATTATCGAGATATATTTTTTATTTCTTTATTATTTAATATGAATAGTAACATTTTCTTAATCTGAACAATAACTAACTAAAATATTCGTGGAAATTGAACTCTGAAGGTACCTTCAAAATTGTCAAATTTATATTATATTAAATTATAAAAAAACATCTATCGAAATGAAATTAAATAAAACGACTAAAAAATTTGTAGTTTGTAAAGTTTTTGAAAATTTTATTACCTATAGGAAATCCTGATTGTATTAAAAAAAGTAAATCATTTACTATCTTTTTTGTCTTCAAATTGGATAATCCATAAAATTTTTGAATGTCAATCCTTTTATCATGCCTGATTGATGTTGACATTGAACAAATCTTTCCGAATTATATTGGCATTTACTGGACAAAGGTAGGGAGCTTCTATATATACAATTCTTCATCATTTCTATTTATTGATGATTGCACTAATACTTTTAAGGTAAATAAAACTTAGTTTCAAAACTATTTAATGATAAAACATAATTACTTGATGCAAATTTTTTCTACTCAAATATTGTAAATCCAAACAGATATTTTTAAATATTATCCAACATATAATTTTTGCAATTAAATTCATGTTTTTCTTCAGAAAATGAAATGATTATACAATTTATGAGTTACAAATTGATGGTTAATTATAAAATGACGAAATATATGTATATGCGAAGGTGCTCTGAAAAGTTTCAGACCTCAACGTGACGATAGCAGCACTTGTAAATAAAAGCTACTCGCATTTATTTAGCATCTGTAGACAGTTACTCACCAAAGATACAGCGTTTTAAACGTGCAGTCGTTGGATTGTGTTGATGGGAGGGTTTTTGTGAAAAGGGATATGATTGAGTATCGATCTATCATTACATTTTTTTTTGAAAGTGTAGCCTTTAGATAAATTTAAACAATAGAAGACATATTAATGCATGTTGAATTAATATTCGACGTGTCTAAGTATATCCAACTCAGAGTAATTGAGGCAAATACAAAAAGTATTTCGTGAACAATTGTTTAGCAATTAACTAGGAATATCTAGGAAATAAACAAAAAAAAAAAACAATTTTTTAGCAGAGAAAAACGCAGAGTAATATTTGAACAGGCTACAAAGATTGGAGCATCGCTCGGAAAAGTGTGTGGAGTCACAAGGAGACTGTGTTGAGTGCACTAAAAATCTATACATTAAATAAAATGAAAAAAAAAAAGTTATTATCAATAAAAAATAAAAGGTTCTATAAATGGATCTGTCTATAAGATTAATAAAAAAATAACAACAACATAGAAAAACATAAAATACCCAAAAAGTCAGAAATTTAAAAATGGGCGCATAGAATGAAAATGAACCTATCTTTATTCCCATTGAATACCCTGATAATGCAATTTAAAATTTAAATGTAATTTATTGAGTTCTCTGAAAAATATCGTACAATATCCAACACTATATTGAACTTGAATGTATCGTCCAAAAGGATTTTCAAATCTAAAGTCATACAACTTAAAGCAGTCGTAATAAGTATGCCTCTTAACTTTATGTTGTCCATTAGTATTATGATAAAGTGTGTGGTTTGGTGAGGTGTTTATATGTCCTTCTATGTGTAATGCAACAAACTTCCTTAGTAAAAGCAAAAAAAAAAAAAAACACGCTCAGTAAAAGCATGGAAAACTGAGTTGAACATTTTACTGGAGTAATTGAATATTATGCAACCTGTAACGTCTTCAAATTGGGCAGTGAATTTCGTGACATTGTCTATATTTTTCATTATGTGGCTTCTCCATTCGTCATTTAAACTTAAAATAAGGAGATATTTTCTATAAGCAATCATGGCTTCCTTAGATACTTTTTAAAGGAATCCATTATCATAAGCCAAAGAGTCAGCCAATTCTGTGCTGCTGCTTTCCTTAGCAAAAGAAAAAAATAACGTTACTTTTGAGAAAATATAATTGTACTTAGCATTATTAATAAAAATAATGTTATTCTTCAATGCTTCCCTCTCCATGCTTATCAGATTTTAATGGTTAAAAAAAAGCATCCTTCCCCTGTTCTAATGTATTGTCTCAATTGTCGTGTTCGAATCACAAACCTCGTCATTCATCTTCAGAATTATATAAGCTGCGCCAATGAAAGAAGATAATTGGACAACCTGATAATTGATCATTTCGTTTGAAACAAAATCTACTCAAAAATCCAACTCAAGAAAATACTAAAACTCCAAACAACATCCGGGTCCACAATTATCTTTTAAACATAAAAAAGTTAGTAGAAATTATGTCCTGCAAGTTGCTCCTTCCTTCATTTTAATGAAGGAGTTTATGATTTATAAAATTTATCTTGAAGCCAACTTTTTTCCTCCTTAATCGAATGTTTTGCGATTATCGGAGACGAAGTAGCTTTATACAAAATTAATGGAATAGCGTATGTATTATACAAGTCGATCCTTTTTTGTAAGTTTAAAATTTATCCACCCTTCTAATTTTTTATAGATCAAACTGTTAACTGGCTTCCAGATTCCTGGGGTTTACTCCGTATTGGTTCCACTTAATCCCAAGAACCTTTTTTCTCGTATTAAGTAACTTCGTACTTAGGTGTAAGATAACGGAGGCCACATACCAATCGGCAGTATTGCCATTTTATACTTGTTAACTGTAAACCCAGGATTTAGCTCAAACTTCTCGAAGGATCCCAAGAATATTTCGACCCTTCTAGTGAGTTGCTTCTCCGATTAAGTCTCTACCATAAAATGTCCATCATCTACAAACACAGATTAATTATGTTCCTGTAAAGATATTAACCTTGCATCTCTAATACTATTTTTAAATTTAAAAAAAGATGTTTTGATATGAAATATCATCAATTTATAAAAAAAATAATATTTGAAAGAACTCGATGAGTGACAATTTCCCAAAAAAGAGGCACTACTATACACTATGTATACATATAGTCAAAAGAATTTATAAAAAAATATTTTGAATCGGTATTTTCTGAATTCAACAACAGTTGAGTCCTACTAGACACATAATATATTAATATAGCTTCATATATGTCCCTAATCAAGTAAATTGAACCACCAAGAACAAATATTTTCAGGAAATACCAATACTTCCTTTTATTACTTAATATGAAATTAACCGAATCCATTATAACAAATAAAAATTATATTTCAAATGAAAGTTTTACCCAAGGGCATGATGATGATGTTATGAGCAATTTCTTCGCATGCATTTTTAAGGCCTTGTCTGAAAGAGATAATCGTACATATGTATGCAATGATGTAGAATAGGAAGGCAGGTAGTAAGTAATAAGTTATCAATCCTATTTTTCTACAAACATATTTAAGAAATAGGATTTATCTTCAGGATTTTTGGGGTTCAACATCTCCAGGGAAATCCTGCATTTAATTGTCTGATAATTAATTGTCTTGATTTATTTTTAATGAATCAATTAATTCTAAAATGCCAAATAAGATACGATATTGGTATCATATTCCTGATAAAGTAAGTCATCTTTTGGATCCCAACAATTTCATTTTTGAATCTTCTTTGACTCTTTAATTTTCATTTTCATAAAAGTTAATTATAATTTTTGTGAATATTGTCCTTTACTTCATTAATACAGAATTTTAAAATTTTAAAAATTCGACTTACTATCAGTGATATAAGCCAATCCAAATAATGTTCATCATTGCATGAAACGTCAAAAAAAAAAAAATCAAGAAAAATTAGACTTGAGCTATTAGTCTTAAAACATAATCGATGGAAATATTATTTGTGAATTTTTTTCTTTGTTTAAGGTATAATAGTTTAAAATATACGCCTGTTGTTTTTAATTGCTGAAAATATTGTATAAGGAAACGTTTTTATAAAGAGCATATGATGCACTATTGTGACTTTTTTAGATTTTGATGCCTTATAACCACTTCAACATCCTGGAACTGAACAACTATTGAACATATCAGTGGATTCCAATGCAAAACACTTGTGAATAAATCTAAGAATAATCAGAGAAAGTGTGCGAAAGAAGTCAACAAAAATCTTATATTTGTAATACAAAAAATATTTATTTGTAAATAAGTGTAAATCGTAGTAAATAATCAAATTTGCCATAAAGTTAAACCATTAAGACAAAATGAGAATAGAAGCTTAAATAAATGAATACATAAAACGGTGCATTATACCATTGTTCCCAATGAATAAACAAGAAAATAATTTAATATACTTCACAATTGTCAATGAACATAAATTATCATTCAGTGCCAATGAATATTAAAACAATCGTTTTTATATACATTTTTGTTATATGGTAAGTATTTTGTATAATCTGTAGTCTATTTATTTGAAATTGATGTGGAGATCCTTAATTCTCATGAGAGTATATTCAAATATGGTACCAGGTAATTTAGTCATGCTCCAAATAAATCCCGTCTTACTCACTTTAGAAATATGTGCATCGAAATTCATATTTTCAAATATAGGTATACGGAAGTTATGAGATCACTTATAATTTATTATCCCTTCATCAAGTAACTGTTCCCATGAACTATTTATGTATAGAATAAGATAGTTAAATATGCTTTGCGTCATTTCTGATAAAGATATCTAGAAAAGAGGATCCCATTATCCTTATAGTCACGGAAGAATCGTCTTATACTTTTTTTTTTGTAATGACAGTTGAGAGTCACAAGTAATAAGCAAGGTTGCGCCCGGTTCAGATTCAGCGGTTCTAAGAATATCGGCTTCTTCATTTGAGCAGTTTCGGTCTCTATCTTGGTTCAGCTTTTTCGGTCTCGGTTCCGGTCTTCAGTCTCAGCTCTTTTTTAAGCAGGCTCAGTTTGGTCACAAGCACTTAAAACAAGGGGTGTGAAAGAGAAATTTCAGTGCATAGTGGCCCAAGTTCCAGCAGGGCCTCCGAAAACTAATGTTGCTTGAAACACAATGGTTTTCACTTTTCAAAGTGGGGGCCATGAGAGGAGGCTAAAGGGTGGGGTGCCGGAATTTAGAAATGAGGATTGCTTTCAGTATACACATGGATAGTAGACATGTTTCATATAAAGAGGCCCTCAGCTAAAAATGTATTTGTGTAGGGGGCATTGGCATAGTAAAGTTCAGGAACCCCTACCTTAAATATATTATGGTAAGTAGCGGAAGTGCATCCATAACATGCCTTTTATTTACTCCGTCTAGTGCCTAAAACCACTTTTCCGGAAGCCCTTAGCTATTTGGAACTTAGATACAACTGTATCACACTGACAAAGTAAAAAATCATTGGAAAACGTTGCAATTGCACAAAAAAAAAAAAAAACTCAGAAAATTGACTTATTGATTAGGCTCATTTTTTTTTTTAAATAAACATTGTATTTTCTTTCTGTATTCTACATAGGAACAAAAGCACAAGAACCGAGACTGATAAGCAATATATTGCCGCCTCGGTTCGATTTTGTAGGTTCCGGTTCAAGGGGTTCAAGAACCGGAACCGCTAGACCGATAAGGTCACAACCTTGGTAATAAGTTATGTTTAATTTGATGTGTATTGAATTACATAAATAATTCAGCTTTATAAAAGAATTCAGTGTCATAGATATGAGTTGTTTGTTTATTATGTACATCAATGACACTTAAGGACTCTAATCCATAAATATTTTTTCTAAAAATAGGAGACGAAAGGAATTATGCCTGGGAATGAAAAGGCATCAAGAGGTTCAAAGATGAAGCCTTGCATGAAGGATAATAACTATTTTTCTTCCTCCCTAAGTATTCCAGTGTACTTTTTCCCATCAAACTTCTCTGTTTTCATAAAAGTATACAATGGTTTTGTGCAACGGATGTGATTTTGAGCCAATGGGTGTTGAAATAACAGATTTTGATGCAAAAGGGCATCTGCAAAATGAATTTTACTTCTATCAGAGGAAATAAGATTCACCGAGTGAGACACTAGGAGATCGTCTATGTTGAAGGATATTTAACTGCCATAAATATGAAATCAATGGAACTATTAGTGGACGCAGATCTATATATCCGGATCCTCTGAGAAAAAGATCCATTCAAATAATTTTTTTGTCATAGAAGTCATTAATTTGATCTGTAAGTATTTATTCTTAAATTTATCACAAATATTTTAACAAAAGTGTTTTTTTATATTTATTCCTCCGTCAAATTTATGTGTAAAGAGGTTTTGTGTCACTTCTTATTCTCTTTTGCTCTGATATTGTTGATATAATTAATTATATTAAATTTTAAATCCTACATATTGAAAAATCACTCGGTTTAAATTTTTAAGATTTATCCTTTACAAATAAAGTGGTGGACTCATCAATTATAAATAATGCCTTACGAAGTTCCAAAATGGTCAAAAATGGGGTGTTTTTATACTTTTTATACAGTTGTATACGTTCTAAGTACATGTTTTTCTTTTTAAACCCCATACATAATTTAGATAAATAAAGCAGGGATTACACGATTATTCAAAATTTTCCAATACATTGTAATTATTTTGGTACCAAGTCAATCAATCGTGAATCTGGTCGGCTAACATTTAAAGAAGATTTAATCCTCATCAAAAGATATAAATAGGATCAAACAAATTTTCACTCCCTTAGTCGTCATGCATTACCGACGGAATGAAGTCGAAGTTTTTGCTTAACCATAGAAAAAAAGCCAATTCAAATTTATCGACTTCTATCCGGCAAAATAAGTATAAGTTCTATTAAATATACAATTAAGAAGCTCCACGAGACTGGAAATATCAATGATAGGCCAAGAACCGGTAGTCCACCGTACGAAACCAGAAGAACATCGAGATACTTCGACTAAAGATTTATCGCAGTCTGAAAAAATCAATGACCAAAATGGGTAAATGAAATAGGAAGTCCAAAGTTGCCATTTTGTAGAATTGTCCGTTAGGATTTGAAGATGATGCCCTAAAAGTTACGGTTAGGTAAAACATCAATGCCAGGAGCACAGCAAATAGAGTCGAATGTTGTCAAGAAATGTTACAAGTTTGTACGCCGAGGACAAAAATGGTTATTTAGCGATGAAAAAAAAACGAAAAATCAATTGAGAAAACGATCAGATTTGGACCAGGTCTTTACTTACCAACTACCGATCTTTAATGGTCTGGGCCGTAGTTTTGAGTTCCGGAGACGTATTCCTCTGAGTTATTTGTTTGTTTGTTTTTTTGTCGCAAGGTCTCTGTATGAACCAGGAAGATTACATTTCAAGGATTTTAGAGCCTGTGGTGTTTCCACGGTTTGAAAAAAAAACCTAGTTCGTTTTACATCAAGACAGGGTTCACATACACACCAGACACAGGACTGAAGAATGGTTCTAACAGAACATTAAATTTTGGGACAAATCAGTTTGGCCACATTCGAGTTTAGATGTCAATCCCTACGATTATTTTGTATAGGGGTGTCTAGAGTCGAAGGTAAAAAACTGGTCCTATCAAAGTTGCAAGTGACGAACTACTCCAAAAAAGTATGCAGAAAGCATTCAACTCATTTCAACGTCGATTTTACTTATATACTTTTAGTCAAACTAAATTTAGATATTTTTATTGGTAAATAAATTATTGCGTTAATAATGAGGTTTAAAACTTTTAACCAACCCTTGTATTTGGAGGTTGTTTTTTTCGGGGGGGGTCTTTCAATTTTTTTGCAAAAAAAATCTAAAAAATAGCATTTATTTTTTTTAAATTGAAAATTAAATTTTTGGAAAAAAAAATTCAGATATGTAATTTTTTGAAAAAACATATCAGATATTTAATTTTTGGAAAAAAGTTTCAAAAATCCAGAGCAATTCAAAAAAAAATTTTTTTTACTATTTTTTTTTTTTTTTTTTACTATTCTCAAAAATTCAATTTAATTCAAAAAAAGTTCAAAAATCTATAGCTATTCTCAAAAATAAAAATTTTTGAAAAAAAATTTCAAAAATCCATAGCTGCTCAAAAAATTTAATTTATGGGAAAAAATTTCTAAAATTAAATTTCAAAACCGTTTTAAATCTTACTGTATTTTGAATATATTATTTATATTATTACAATTATTTTAGTTAAGTATGAGTTGTCTTTTAATAAGTCGGTATGGTTGAGTATTTCCAATCATACAGTCTTCAATTCCATCCAAAATTACATCGATCATAAATATCCATTAAAGTTTTTTTGTTGCGATTCGGATCAAGTTACAGAATTTAAATTTTTTTAAATGAGAATCATGGGCTTTATAAACCAACCAGCACACCAAGTAGGGACATAAAATATGCAGTAGTATTTAATGCCTGTTTTTAGGCAACCCAGCTGAAACAAAAAAAAAGTTTTGGTCTTTAAGTGTGAAAATGTCAAAGCAATAACACAAAATACCACGTGTGAAATCTCCTTCGTGCCTATGTCATTGCCAAGAAGGCTACAAAGACCGTTGACATCTTCATCCGTATTGTCTATAGCATCAAAAAGTCCATTACATCCCCAAATGGCTATTAAAAACCAAAACTTATACAGCAACAATATATTCAACTTCTGGCCTGCCTCCATGCAACAATTCTCCAATTCTGACCTCAGCCCCTTAAACTTTGCAGTTTGGAGTGTCTTGGAGAAAAATGTATCTTACCCCTCTCCTCCAAATTCGGATTCGCTGTGAGCTACCATTATGCCAGCGTGGTAGGCCATGGACACGTCCTGAGCTGATCCCCAGCGTGTCCAGCCTATTATTATTTCTTACGAATAAGAATATATTGAATTTTAAAATATAGTATTCCAACATACCCGAAATTGGTTTTGAGTAATATTTTCTGGATTCTGTCAAAATCACGTTTTTCGTAATTGATTCATGACACTGCAAATTTTATGTCCCCACTTTGTGTACATGTGTAACGCTAGTTTAAAATTAAAAGTATTTCTAACTATAATATGAAACGAAATACTTACATTTCAGAGTATTCTAAAGGTTTATTATGGGATCCCGATATTGCCCAGGATGCCGCTCAAGTAGAACTTTCCGGATAAATAAAATAGCTTAGTAGGTACATGGATTGGTCGTATCCATATATTTATGAAAATAGTGTTTATTGAATTAGAATCATATTCATGATTTTTATACCTAGTTAAATTGAATTAAGTAAATATTAGTAAATATGTTTATTTATGAGTCTTGAAGCATAAAATATTACTTAACGGCATGTGTGTGTATACATAAACAAGAAAAGTTATTATAATTCATAAGCTACTTACATATAAGGCCATTTTATTCCTTAATTTTAGTGTTGAGGTCATGCAAATGTAATTTGTAAATCTGATGAGTAATCAATCCGTATTATTCTTTGAGAACGTTTGAAAAAAATTAAAAGGATCAGGAGTCGAGATTTCAGAGCATATTTATAAAATTAGGGTCAATAGTATAAATTAACGTCATATATTTGTGATACCATAATCATCAACTTTTCTTTGTTGTTGTTTTCCAACAGGTGGGGGAGGAACGGCACCCTTCCTCCTCTTACAGTACAAAGGGCTGTGATGATGGGCTGGGAGCGGTTGCCACACACAGTCACCCATGGATATGTCGTCTGAAAAAAGTAGATATTAGTGGTAAAGATTGTAATATTTTGCAGAAAAGACAGCAGTTGTCATTAATATTTTAGATATTTAAAAACCGGGGGAAATATTTTATTTTGGCTGATTCAGAGTACTATTGTAGACTTACTTCACTTATGCAATAAAAACAGCTCCCAAGTGTATGAAAAGAGCAGGGTTGATAGTATTTAATTAAAAAGATAGGAGTTTCTTTTGATTTGAGAAGTTCTTTAAAATTTATTTTATATATAAGTTCAATTGTTTTCTACCTACAAAATTAAATGTTTGTTGTTACTGGATGTAACAAAACCAGCGTCAGCTGATTTGAGTATATTTAAAATAGACCTTGGTTGACACAATTTGAGTACTTCCAATGGTTTGGATTTTCTAGTTGAGTCTATTTTATATATCTGAATTCTAATTATAAGAAGTTTGATGATAATAATTAATAGTTGACAAAAGTTTCCAGAATATTACCAATATTTTGTTTCTTAAAAAACATAATCAACATTTTTTTTTTTTTAAATGCATTGTAACTATCACTCGTAGTTAATTTTAACTTTTGCTCTAATAAGTTAATTATTTAAATAACTTTTATATTTGTCTTAATATGTTCAGCAAACCCCTTAATATTAGCTACGAAGAAATAACATTTAACAGCATAGAAAGGAAATATGTCAATATTGCATGGGGTATTTTTGATCATTTTAAAGAATGTAGAGGGAAAAAGATACTGTCTGAATAACTTATATTTTTAGTTGTATCTTTACGTATTATACGTTGACGGTATAATTTATACCCTCTTTTAAAGGCATGTGCAGTTGTTAAGGGAAATGCTGATGGTATACTTTGTTGAGCAAGCCATGAGGTTAAACATATATAGATAAATTTGTAAATTCTAAGCACTGCTGTTATATAATTTAAAAAAATCGAAGATTAAAGTTTTAGTTCTGACAATTTTTTTTTTTTTTTTTTGGGGGGGATAAAAGCTTTTTTGTCATAATATTATAGTGAATTAAGTACGAGTTTTGTTCGGTAAACCGATACTATAGTGGTCCCAGAGTACTGAAACATTTAATACGGTACGGTACTATACAAAACTGATTTTGGGACTTGTACTTGTAAATCAACTATGTCATTAAAGGGTTTGCATATGGCGTAACCCCTAAAAATTTATGACTCACCACCCTTAAAAAATGTTGTTTTTAAAAATCAAGAAATAAAGCTATCTTACATAAAAGTATATGTGCTAGACCACACCCTTTAAATTTTTTAGCAAAAGCCCCTATAAATCCATGTCATAACCCGAACTACATTATTGTCTTATAGGAATGTCGAAAAAGTATTTAAAAGTACCGAGATATTCATTTTTGCATTGCTACTTGAACTACTACAAAAATATTGGTATCGTGACAAAACTATTAGCTAGAAGCAGCTATGATAAGAAGGAAATAAAACAAATCCCACTTCGTATATATCAAGGGTATATGAGTATGTAGGTAGAAATTACTAGAACGTTGATATTCAATTTGACCCTGAGTTTAACAAATTCTCAGTATTAGTTTTCATCTTTCATGAATACACTTACTTTATGCTTGGATGCTCATTCCTGAAGGATTAAATGCTAGTGTTATCAGCATTGCAAAATAATAAACATGGCTCTGATCGACAGCAACAGCAACAAATATCAAAAGCGAAAAAATATTTAGAACTAACAACTCTATCAATAGGATGGTCTTATTTTTAATCTCATTAAAAGTCTAACACTATCTATTATTATATACTGGGTGATTTATTGAAATCTGAAAAATTACTAATCCCATTATAAATGAAGGTTAAGTGATTGAAATTTATTCTTATTTTGATATATTAAAGCATAAACAATTTGTACAAAAAAAAAAACGGAGCTCTTTAGCCTACATACAACAGACAAAAATAACACTTGAACGTGATGGACGGATTTTCATTCGTGTTCTCCAAGTAGTTGGGCGTCTATAAAATCACCGCCTATGCCGTCAGCACGTCCGAAACGTTGTATAGGTAGAATATATCTGTCAAAAAGGCAAAACTGGATCCAGATGAGTTAAAGAAAACGGTCCAGGCCAAATCCCTCGAGTGAATGAGGGCCCTGCAAGATAACTGGGAGTTTCATAGCAAACTGTCTACCGAGGTATCAATAAAGTGGATGGAAAGAGCTTTTTGAGAGTAGACAGGCCACTTTTGACTCTCATCAATGAAAAACCCCATCTTCTCCGGTCCTACCCTTTTTTGAACTAATCTTTTAAACTCTTTTGGCCTTACACCCCTGATGCTATACCCTTTGACTACACCTTTTAGATGTATATCGAGGAGAAGACCCGCAGTGTCCGTCATCTAAACACCGAAGCCCTCAAAGCCGGTGTCATCCAATATTGGTACGCTATGACTACATCCACAGCGGTTGCCGGCTTACACGACCACCTGGAAGCCATAATTGCTCTAAGGGCGGTTACATTAATGAGTAAGAGAGCTCAGACGTACATCTATTTATAATACTAATTTTGTTGAAACTCTATTGTTAATGAATAAGTTATATCGTGTTGAAGTTTAAAATTCAAAGTGTAATAGACCACTCGATATTGAAAGAACTGGAGGAGAAGGTAATTCTATTATTTTTGTTCTAAATGTCAATGTTTTATTTGAGTTGTTTATTATCATATCCCGTACCCACTTCCCTTGTGTAAGAGCACTTGAGATGAAAGAGGAATCATGGGAGTAGAGGTTTTTCAAGTATTTACAAAGCACGTATGTCATGTAGCTAATGTAATTATGATGAATGATCTGTAATATCGACGATTGAATTGATATTTTGTTAATATTATAATCTATGAAATAACGTCAATCCATATTAATTACTTCTATATACTGAATAGGATGTCACTTTTTCCCGAAGGTTGTTATTCACCGAGATCTTTGGGGGGTAGGGGAAATACATTTTGGGATTCTGGTTAATTTTAAAGTGATATGGTAAATAATATTTTTTGGAAATATTTGTAATTCATTTTATATTTACAGAAGATCAACTTATTCATAACTAGTGAAAGATCAGAAATTAATTTATGTTTTCTAGAAGTTGGAGTTTTATCCAATATAATTAAAACAATTTGTGTTTGTGATGTACATCCTGCTAAGAAAAGCATTAATAAAAACACATTTATTCCAAAAACAGAGACAGATACAAACTTTAGACAAAAAATAAAAGTTGTTTTGATTTTTGAGTTACATAAGAAGGGGTACGTTTAATTCTGATCATACAAAATTCCTGGGCTCTGGAGGGCAACTTTGTTTTTTTACAAAGTAGATTTTTATTTATAAAACAAGATCAATTCCTTGTGCCTCATAAAAATTTGAAGGTTTGGACTGTAGATTAAAAAATGCCTCAACATTTGATAATATTGCTTGATAATGACCAAAATCAGTATTTTTACATTTATTGTTGGATTTTCAAGAGTGTCAAAAGGGAGTGCAGAGCAGGTTTGATTATATTTACATCAAATAGACGGAAAACAACAAAAGTATTGTATAAATGAAGTTTTACAAAAAAAATGTAGCAATAATTTAATTTTAGTTTATAGTAGATCCTTTTTGTCTAGAATTTGAATATAAAGAAGATAATATAAATAAAATAAAAAATAAGATAGGGTATTCTTATTCGTTAGGAAGTAATAATTATAATTAATTATTCATTTGTAGGTCTATGGTTTGTAAGAGTAGTATTTATTTTTTTCATCCCACATCCTTTGCACTCTAGCATTAATCGTTAATAACATAATCTCAAGTAAATCATCAAAAAAATATATTTAACTTTGCATTGAATAAGATACATAAAAAATATTTTATTAGTGGTATCTATAGAATTGTAAATCCTAAGCATTCTTGATACGTAATAAAGAAAAAAAAACGAAAAGGAGTTTGGTAACTCTGACAATTTGACGAATGTTTGTGAGGAGGGCTGCTTAGCTGTCATGACGTTTATTAAATTAGCTGTAAGCAACTTTGAGATTATGAAAATAAAGACAAGTCAAATTGTGAGCATAGGTTATAGTAAAGTATATAAATTATATGTATCAAATGAGAACATAAGGAGGGACAAAAACTTGGAATCATCCTTTGTCCCTTCTGAAATAATTTAATACACTATCTCCCTGGAATTTGACATAGGAGTAAAATCCTGCGAAATCCCGGGATAATTGATCCCAAACTCCAGAAAGATAAAATTAATTCTTAATTAAAATATTGTTTAGCAATTCTTTAATATTTTAAATAAAAGTCAAAAATAAAATCAATAAAAAAAATTTAATTAATTAAATTTCTGATAAAAAAATATTTTGATAAAAATTTAATTAATTAAACTTCTGATATGAATCTTTTTCAAAAATAAATTTAAATTTTACATTTTTTATAGATAAATTTAAATTATACATATTCATTTAGCAAATGTTATTTATCAAAAATTTAATTTTTTGAAAAAAGATTGACATATTAAAAATTGTAAAAAGCAAAATTTCCTTACTTTTTTTTTGGGGGAGGGCTATTTTTTTTTCATAACCTAAAAATATAATAAATTTTTGAATACCAGTAATAAATAAGAATTGGAATAGCAAATTAAACATTATTTTACTGATGCCGATCCTGATTCCAATTCCAGAAAAAATGGATTTATTTGTAACGTAAACACTCTTTGGTCTTTTATTCATAAAAGAGTATTTGCTTTATGAAATCTAGATCAGTGGCAATATCGATTTAAATATTATAGTTTTAACCATAAATTAAGCGAGGAAATATTTTAAATTCCGTTATAATTTATATTACTAGCGGAAGTACCCGGCATTACTCGGAGTGTTTAGACGTTGACAACAAACAGACATACACACTTTGCTTTATTAATATATATAATAGTGAAGGGACTATAAATCGGAATCACGAATCGGAAAATCCTGTATTTTTTTCTGAAATTATGATTGGCATCAAAAAAATAATGTTTGCCATTTCAATTCTAATTAATTACTTTTCTAAGTTATGAAGATAAACAACTCTTCAAAAACAAAGGAACTTTTGGTTTTTACAAAAAAAAAAAACAATTTTCTGTTAATAACCATGTATTTTTTAAATAAATTTTTTCTAAAAAATTTGATATATGAATTTATTTTTTCCAAAAATATTTTATGACAAATTGAAGTTTTAAAATTTTTTAAGAACATCTTGGATTTTTGAAATTTTTCTCTTACAAATTCAATTTTTTGAGAATCGTCACGGGTTTTCTAAAAAGTGGTGAATTTTAAAGAAATTGTATATATCAAATTATACATATGATTTTCTTTGCTAAATTTAATGGTTGAATTTTAATTTTGGATTTTTTTTTAAATTCAAAAACCAACCCCTTTCCAAAAAAAAAATATTACAATGTGAAGAATCGCCATTGGGATTTTTTTTGGAATAGTCCCATTTTTAATAAATATGTACTCCCTTTTTTTTTAAATACGCTTTTGTATCTAACGTACAACTCATCATGATTTTATTTTTTTAAACGTTGAGCTTTAGCTTCATACCTTAGTTGTTACATTGATATTTCTAAGATGAAGTTTTCTCGCAGTTTTTCAGATATTGAACACACACTACAAAATGATGTGCCAACAAACATCCAGGCAGGCATACAAACAAACTTTACTTAATTAATGTAGATAAAAAAGAAAATATAATAAAAATTAGTAACCAGTGGAGTTATTTTGCCCAATAAATTTAAAATAAGTTCCATTTTGCTACTGAATTAGACCTAAAAGAGAAGAGAATTACTTAATATAACAATAAAAATTGAAAATTATGTATATAAATAGATAGTGACTGATATTATAATAAAAATAATAATTCAAGGATTCTTATATTGCATCATTGAGTCTAAATGCCAGCATGGGAAACAGCACAACGCCTATGTATTCAAACCGGAAACTAGATGACATTATGTGAATAATATAAGTATGGGTTTTCGCTGTATATAGTATACCCTGATTTCGCACAATCAGTAAATTTGGGCAGTTGGGTTGTTTATTTATCAATTATAACATAAAACCCCACCTCCGCCAAAAATAGACACTTTCATGCAGGTTACAGAATAAAAAAAAGCGCACACCAAAAAAAATTATAATATCGTATAAATATATATGTGTTTCTATTTTTGGCATTATCACGCATGGAATCCAAAATGGTGGAACAAATCAGTCTGAAATTTAGCAAGTATATGTATAAAATAATTTGCATATCCCAACGATATTTTTTTCGTCCTCTGAGGTCATTAAGTCTTTTTTTGACCAAAACAAAGCACAATTCCATTCTCTCTTTCTATATCTCTTTTTTTCTCTCTATCTTTTCCCTCTTCTCATCTCTCTGTATCTTTCTATATATATATTTATGTCTCTGTTTCTTATATTCTACCTTCATTCTTTGTTTCTATGTCCCTGCAACGTAGGCACCCTCTGCTAGTATATATATAAAATAAACCTATTTTTATAAATAATTATATAACTGTGTTAAGAGCGATGATAAAAGCTAGTAACATATATTATAAATATATGTCTTTAACAATAATTTATTTTCTAAATATGCTCACAGACAAGTGACCAATTGAGGGCTCTAAAAACAATTTCAAATTTATATCTTTTATAAGTAAAAAAAGGTAATTAAAAATATCAAAAATAGATCTAATGGCATCTCCAGATAGTCAACACCTAAATAAAATCCCAGTTTAGGCTCTGGCCTCTCCTAAAATTTGGAGGGCCTTTCCTGGCATATAGGTCTGGGCCGGGGAATGATTAGATTAGGAAAACATGGTATGTCAGTGTGGAAAATTTATATTATTTATTTAATGACTCGATAAAAATTAAAATCTTGCTTTAATAAAAAGGGTATTTCACTTTGTAGAACAAATTTAAAAAAATGAGAAGGCCGTTGATAAAATAAAATTGACCTTATAAAAAGACATTTCTCTATATCCATGATAAGCATAATTTACTTTTATCGGATATTGATTAGTATATTTCTTACAAACAATTAGCAGGATATACTTTATCCAACTCTTTTAGATTATGATTGGGATTTTGTTTCTAATGATTGTATCGATGGTACATAGGACGAAGAAGTATCAGGACAAATACATTAGGTATAAGAAAAAAAAACACTTCAGTTCACCACTTCACAGATATTTCTATCTTTTTATCTTATTATGAATGAAATATATTTTACTAATTATGTGTACGTTATATTTAGACTCATCATTGAAAATGTTGTAAAAAAAACAATCATCTATTTGCCCATCAACAAAATATTGCATTGAATGTCAATGAAGATGAAATTTGAGTTATGGTTGGTGATTATTTGTTAATATAATTTGATAAACTGTCGAACAATTTTAAAGAAAGCCATAAAGTCACAGGGAGAGTTTGATATTTATACCAGGGGTGAGGGTAAGAGTTTGAAATTTTAACTAGTCAAGTGAGAGCGACAAATCGTTTAAATTGCATACTAAGTATATAATATGTAACAAATCTTGAGGATCAGTAGGGCAGGCTCCACTCCCTCCTTCCTAGAAAACTTCCTATGGCTGAGGTGAAACAGATTTAAAAACATTGTTCATCAAATTCATTTTTATGATAAATAATAAAAATATCAAAAATATTTTTTTGATTCAATTATTTAATTATAAATTTGGTTCAAGTCATTCCATATTGACCAGAAAACTGGACAATCTATAATTATTTTGTTACTTAATATTACTGTGTATTAAAAGTTAAACAAAAACTAAAATTATCATTTATGTTGGACTATTTGTTAACTTTCTGCATTAATGGGCTAACAAAAGACACTTTTTTGTACCTCACTTAAGGATCGCAACTTCAAAAAAGAAAAAAAAAATAGCTGTTCGAGATTCGAACCCGACTTCATGGACATAATCAAAATATGATAGGAACTATGGGCAAAAATGGTACTTTGCATATCAAAATCAAGGATTTAAATACTACCATTCAAGAGATCAGAATTTTGCGGTGGCAAAAAATGTGGAACGCTTCACGATTTTGCGTGTCATCCTTGCGCAGGGGCCATGCTAATCTTCTCTGTATCGTTCCAATTTTAGTATATGTACTGCCGAAGCAAGTACAAGAAAGGAGGAAAAAAATTATTGTATAAAAAGAAAATAAACATCTGGTATATTCTTTTTTTTCTAAAGAATTTATTTTTAAGAGTACAATGTTTCTTTTTTGAAGTGACTCCTGATCGGATCATGTTGCCATATTGAAACAAATAGCTTTTTTATTGGTCTTTATTGAAATGCATTTAAGCATCTAAAATAATATGTTAATCATGTTTCAAAAAATTAATCAATATATAATTAATTAAAACATATTCTTTATACACAAAAATTGAAAAAAAATAGATTAAACTTTCATTTAAACATTCAAAAGTTCAACAATTTGCAAAATTCTATCAGGATTATTTTTTGTGATATTTTACAGAATTTATAGGTAATATATTGCGTCAACTTTTTCATTATTCGAAGTAAGAAAGTTTTGGTTCCACCAGTTGTTGACCAAACGAGTCATTCAAAATTTTTTAATAATGTGTCCATAAGTTTTCGATTTTATTAAATTCCACTTTTTGTTTTTTTCAATATGTTTACTTTCTTTTTACATAATTAAATCGGCAAAATGCATAGAAATGTACAATTGTTAAAAAATTACAAAAAGTAATTTTTACAAAATAGAGTATTCTCAAGTGTTGAAAAATCAATTAAAATATTATTACAGGTATTATCAGTTTTTGAAAAATTGGCGAAGAGACTCATTTATATAATAAAAATACAAAATATAATTTAGTTTAAAAATTTATTGGGTTCCTGTAAAAATAAAAGAAACTAAGGAAGGGGATTTGAAAAATGAAATTGACCTTATAAAAAAAGGTCATAAGAAAAACCCGTCATTTGATAAACATAACACAGATTTATTTATATAGGCCCTTCATTTTTTTGTAGAAAAATTAAAGGAAACAAATATTTAAGACCACTTGTTAACTTTATTTATTAATAGGTTAAAAAAAAAACCACACTTTTCTATACCTTTTTTGCTTTATGGTCACAACATTAAAAAAAATTAAAAAATCAGGATTCGAACCCCAGTTCTAGAATATCAACTTAACAAGAAATTAAATTATTGGCCAAATATAGTATGTTTTACATTTAGCCATGGATTTAAATACTACCATTCAAGAGATCAGAATTTTGCGGTGGCAAAAAATGTGGAACGCTTCACGATTTTGCGTGTCATCCTTGCGCAGGGGCCATGCTAATCTTCTCTGTATCGTTCCAATTTTAGTATATGTACTGCCGAAGCAAGTACAAGAAAGGAGGAAAAAATTATTGTATAAAAAGAAAATAAATATTTGGTTTATTTTTTTTTTTAAAGAATTTATTTTTAAATTTACAATGTTTCTTTTTTGAAGTGATTCCTGATCGGATCATGTCGCCATATTAAAACAAATAGCTTTTTTTATTGGTCTTTATTGACATGCATTTAAACATCTAAAATAATATGCTTAACAATTTAGTTTAACAATTGACAAAATTCTATCAGGATTATTTTTTGTGATATTTTACATAATTTATAGGTGATATATTGAGTCAACTTTTTCATTATTCGAAGTAAGAAAGATTTTTTTCCACCAGTTGTTGACCGAATGAGTCTTTAAAATTTTTTAATAACGTCTCCATAATTTTTTGATTTTATTAAATTCCACTTTTTGTTTTTTTTCAACATGTTTACTTTAATTTCATATAATTAAATCGGCGATATGCATAGAAATGTACAATTGTTAAAAAATTTCAGAAACTAAGTTTTAAGAAATAAAGTATTCTCAGGTATTGAAAAATCGAATAAAATATTAATACAGGTCTCATAAATTTCTGAAAAATGGGGGAAGAGTCTCCTTTATATAATAAAAATATATAATATAATTTAGTTTAAAAATTTATTGGGTCCCTGTGGGGAAGAGTCTCCTTTATATAATAAAAATATATAATATAATCTAGTTTAAAAATTTATTGGGTACCTGTTAAAAAATAAAATGGGCCCAGTTTTGCAATATGATGCAAATGATGTTCCTCCCTCTCTTCTACAGCTATTTGAATAATTTTCTTTTCGATATGTGGTAGGGCTAGAATACTAATGGGATGTACTGTAGTTCGGTTTGGTACGTTTTTACGGTCGGTGCGTTACACATATATACAATCACATATGATATTATGATTTTTTTGGTTTTTTTAAAGTTATTATCCTTTATTTGGTTTATATATTATACATCCTCGTATATAAATAAACCGGAGCAATTGTGTTTATAAATATTTGGGGATTCCTACGAATCTGAGTTAAATGCAATAAAACATTATCTAAAAGAAATATTGGCTTACAAAATGATAAATAGAATCCCAATTGACGAAAACCCAAAGTTATGGTGGAGAGATAATGTAAATAAATTTCCCAATGCTTCCAAATTACTTTCACATTACTTCAAACAAGGAAAAAAAATCTTTAATAATAGCTAACTCAATATAAACCATGTAAATGTCATATCAACTTTTTTTTTTTTTTGAGAAATTAAGTATATTTAGGAATAATTTATTTGTAAGAAATAAATTATTAAAGAATAAAAATATAAAAAAACTTATAGAAAAAAATAAAATAAAAAATGCTATTATACCGTACCGAACCACGTACCGTGAAGGGAGTACCGAACTGTATATTTAGTGTAACGTCCCAGTCTATCTATCTAGCAATTTATTTGGCTATTTTTTACTTATTTCAATTTCAAACTTATGACCACCAGTAGTGTCACTAACCCTTTTTTAGGGAAGGGGGGCTTGTTACCCCCCTAAAACAATAACTTTTGAAGCTCCCAATTTTTTTATCATGTCATATATCGAAATATTTAATAGTGAATTAAAAATTGTTGAACATTTTAGTTTAAAATAAAACCTAATAAGTTCCTATGATTTTTTTTTGTCCTCAGAAGCCATTTAGATCCAGTTTTCTTTCTCTTTTTCTATATCTCTCCCTGTCTCATCTTTTTTCTTTCCCCCCCACAAAATGATGCAAGGGAGCAACACCCCTTAGGCACTATTAATGATAAGTATAAAATAAAGAAAATGAGAATTGAGAATATATGGTTTAGACATGAAGCATGGAACGTCATTTTGTGTTTCTTTTCCTCCAAATGAGTCATTGATACTTTTTTCTAATAATATATTATTTATACAATTACAGTATCAGTGCATAATTTGGTTTTTATACATTTTCCGTTGGTATTTCTTTGGAAATAAACAGTCTTCATGATATGGTAAGGCATCTAAAAATATTCAACACAAAATATTCGACCTCTATTTTACTCCGTCTATAATAACAGAAAAAAAATAATTCATTTGGGAAATCGAAAAATACCGCCCTTATTTCCGGTATCTAGAGTTCCATGGCTCAGACTAGTCAAATATTTACACATTTTCAACGAACATAAAAATAAATAAACATTATTGTATATATTATATAATAACAGGACACTGATATTTCCCAGGATCCAAGAATTTAAAAAGAATATTTATCCGTATCCTTCACAGCGACAATTAAAAACACATATGGAGACACCCTGTCTGGATTTAGTAGGTTTGTATTTCGAATCTTCGAGATCCAAATTATATCCGTTCCTTAATAAAAAGAAATTGGATAAATATTGTGATCAAACATCCTTAAATAACAAATATTGTACTTAGTTCAATTCGCAGAATATTTTTCTTATCTACAGTGTGGACTTAAATAAACATCGTATTTAATTTTTTATATTTGTACAATGAGAAACTTATTTTACATTACTACTACTAATAATAATATCAATACTTGAGCCAAAAGTTATTTAAAATAGTCTATTGTACACCCTTCTTTGGGCGAAGGCATTGCAGCAGAGACCTCCATTGTAACGCAATCAATTTTCTTAATTTTGGAGGTTGTAGTATATACGAATTTATATGAAGCTTTTTGCATGCCATGTTCTCAAAAATGATCAGATTCCAAAATTTATTGGATTCAAATCCCGAATGGATGGAAGCCAAAAGTCGTAGCTCCAAAAGATTGAGAGATTATTATTGTGCCACATTTGCGTCATATTGGGCATATGAGAGGGCGTGTCGTCTTGTCAAGAGGTATAAGCCTCTTTTTTAAATTAGGAACTTGCCCATTGCAACATATATTTCTAAAAAATGGTGCCAACATACTTAATTTGGTCTGTGGTTTTTGCATCCTGTATTGGGCCAATCAGTTCTGCATTTTTGCTAAAAGCTGATAATTTTGTTGTTCAAACTTGCTTCAAGTTAATCTTTACTAATAACAATGCCTGATTTCAACAGATGGAGTAGGTTTTTGCATTTATTTACTTTTTTTTTTAAAATCCTAACTGAGATAATCAAAAAAAATATTTGTATAAAACTTGTTTAAAAATTGATCAAAAATTTACCATAGAAATTGCTATTATGATATCTTTAAACCTAAATGAGCTATGTATAATGTAGACACTATTTCCTTGAGCAAACATCCACGTCATTCGATAAAAAGTCCTTCATCGTTAGAATTATACCCACGTTATAACTATGCAAATATATAGTAAATTAATCGTGCAACAGTGTGTCACATCCATCACTAATTTCTCACACACAAACAAATGTGTACAGAACCATGGGAAGTTTGACTGATGCGATATATCAAAGTGAAATTATTTTTTTTAAATACTAATGATAAAAATGCACTTTAAAAAAAGAGTGTTGTAATTAGAGAATTATTATTTTTTAAATACATCATGATTTGAAAGGATGTAAGTACTACTTAACACATATAGATGTATGAAGAAAGTCCTATTCCAGTTAAAAATATATATCAAAAATAGCCAGCGCAGATGTCTTTACTAAAATATAACGAGAAAAGTGCATTTATTTATTATTTTTCCAATTTAAGCATGACTCAATTTAAGGTGCAACGCTGGAATCTATAGGGATTTTTTGTTATTATTATTAACTAATGGCATTCTTCATCACATAACATGTGCAATAATATATATGTATTTATATATTTTTTCTCTAAAATTAAACTCTACAGGAAATCAAATTGTATAGAAAGGCTACTAATATATATATAAAACACACATTGGTTAATAGGGAGGACCAGGAAGGTTCCAACTTGTTCCTTTATTTTCAAACATATAAAAAGCTACAAAAACTAAATTTAAGTCACTATATTTGGTTAACTTTTCTTTCAGATATTACATAAAATCTAATTTGGTGGAGTAAAAATAATTTTTTGAGATGCATTATTTTTGTAATATTTGAGTCAGTTTTTAATTGTTTTTACCGCAACTAATATTATTTGAATTATTGATTGTCTTGCCATCACTAGATTTATTTAAATCAAAATTCAAAACTTACACATAGAAAATAAAGTTGAGATAATGTAAAGCTCAGTAAAGGGCGTAGTTGCATCAAACTCTGCATTTTTCTTCTTTAATATTTGATGTATTTAAGCTTATTATCAAATATATTTGTGAGCCAGGGTAAGGCTCTGTAGAGTGATATAAGTAGAGATGGGGTTTTTGTAAGAGTATGAGGAGAAGGATGGAATCATATAGTACTACTACATTAGGAGCCTTATTAATATTAGCTACCTATTTTAAGATTTTTGGGAAAGAGAAAATTAATTACTTCATTAAAGGAGAACCTTCTATAATGAAATTAGAATTTGAGCAGGGAAAATAATGTAATTATAGTTAAATTCAAATATTTATATTTTATTACACACTTTTTAAACAATTCACTCCAAAGATAGGCAAGAATGCTTACTTGAAGAAGATGTTATTAATACGACGTCCCATTGAACAATGTACAAAACGAAAAAAAAGGCAAACATAACATCCTTTTTTCCTTTTCTAATCGCTAAACTTAGTTTTTTCTTAACATAGATCCCTTCTTTAGCAATGAGAGGAAATTTTTTCATTCTATAATACTGTGCAATGATCTATGATATAAATTCACCTTTAAAATTATTGTTACCTATTCCTCTAAAGATGTTATTTCCTCTATTTTCTTGGTTTTGAACTCCCAATCGATTTCTTAACGGGTATAATTTATTATTAGCAGTTGCAGCATTTGACAGTCAAATTAATTCGGTGGACAAACTACTGATTTTTATAATCGTTAAATAAAATTAAACAAAAGGAAACATATTTTGGAATGACGTGTCAACTTTTGGCGTGCTTGAGTCATCCCAGTTTTAAATAAAAAAGTATTTTAACTTTTCCCTGTCTCCTCTACATAAGTTTATTTATATATAAATTGGTATTGTCAGTCATACCTACAAAAATAGAATACTATATTTTTTAGGGCGGGGAAAATTATTAGCACTCAAGGTCAATGTCTGCATTTTTCCTTTTGGATTCAGCGCAGTCTTTTTTAATACACGTAACTAGTGCAACATAACTAACTAATAGTAACAATATATCAAGGGATGGCAACAAATTATAATCCTCAATCTACTTACTTTGTAATTAGTTTGATAAATTTCTGTTTAAGAATGAGAAGGAAGTCTTCAATTACATTCCATGTCAACTATGTAAGTTTTAAATCAATGAGTAAAAGAGAGAAAAAACTACAATCTCTCAAAACCATGACGGTTACACCCATTAGTTCTTTTGTTAAAGCGATCGTTTTCACGATTTGAGGGTGTAGAGAAGGGAATAACTATGGTTGTAAATTGTAAGCATTGTCACTTTGTAAAAATAAAAATTAAACGAAAATTAAAATTATCCTTAATAATTTTAAGAATGTTTTTGAGAAATGAAAGGAATGAACTGTGAGCCAAGGGGGGGGGGGTCAATATTACAAATAGAAGCGCATATAAACCCTCAAATAATGGAATTGTGAAGAATAATCACAGAAATATCGAAGTAAAGTAATGGCCGCAAGATGGCATTATCCCAAATGAGAGAATAGCGATTCGTAAATAAAGGAACTCATTTCCCTCAGGAGTTATCTCTCAGGAAGATCTGAGAAGCCCAAATTCAAGAATGGAGATAAGGTGTGGGTGAAGATGTATGGAAAGGTGGAAGGAAGGGTTTGTTACGACCGTCAACAGCCACTTCAACTTAGACGTGGGCGGTGGTCTGCGGCATGTTGGAGACCTAAGGAGATGGAAGAGTTTAGAGCCAGACTAAATAGCAACATCAAGAGAGAGTCAAGCGAGCCCTAACATCAGGAGAACGTAAAGAGCAAGGAGGTGTCCTGATCGTTTCGAGGATTTTGTGACTGAATGAGTGATATGGATATCATGGGGGAATGTGGCTCCATAAGTGCGAGCTCCCATGGGAATGCTGCTGGGAGAGGAATGAAGGGAGGGGCACTGCGCGCCGTAGTTTAATAGTTCAATAAAAGGAGTTGAATACATAACGTCTGTGTATTATTTATGACCAGGAGTAAGAAGCTACACTTTCTTCGGGTCGAATGAGTTTCCAGTAAAATAGAATGTTCACAATTTTTCCAACTAGTTTGAATACCTTTTAACAATGCATGAGTTTCGAGGACATGGTTTTCATCAATGGATCAATGGAATATCCTTTTATTGATTATCCATCGAATACAAAGCCAGACTTTATGGTCATTTCATCGAATGCTAAAGAACAATGACTCTCAGAATATGTATAGCTGAGATATGAAATAAATAAACACAAATCACACTCTGTATTTGGCAAAGACACAGAGAGGAATTATTCTTATGTTGATTCTCTGCTTCGAATAAGGATTAACACTTATAACTCCCAAAAAAAAATCATCAGCTTTAACCTGTAAATCATGAGCACACACATTTATACTTAGATGTTCTCTTCTCTAGAACCTTATAATAATTATAACAACAACAAAATACTGTTCCATGTTGCCAACTATAGTAATCGCACGCTCAAAAATGATTAACATTTACACCCCTAGGAATAACCATGATTAAAGGAAAATGTTGTCAGTATATATAAGTATGTTCACATTGCATTTATACGTACAATATACAAACTGACGTCATGTTACACTTAGCTCTCTAAATAAAATACAAGGACACTTTATTTTGCAAAAAAATTAAAACACAATTTCATGCAGGTATATGGTCTGTCAGCCAAAAAAAAAACTAACTGGTCTTGTTGATTTATTGTTTCTAAAGGAAGTAAGGATTTTCTCCATCCTTTAAAATTGAAATTGTTATTTTTCAAAAAGAACGTAGTTTCAGCACTTTTTCAAATGAAAAAATATGTTTCAGCACTAAAAGGTAATAAAAAAGAAATTTGCTTTTGTTGCTATTCCATTAATTATGTTTTTGCAATTGCATCCAAACTGGTCATATCGAGAACTTCAAAACTTAGACAGTCAAACCTGGTACAACAGTCACTTGAGTTAAATGTGGCACTGCACTAAGCAGCCTCATCCAGTTCTCACGCAGGAATTTTATAACTTCAAAACTGTATTATATACGTTCCTGCAATCCCTTACCAGTGGTCACACATTTTATTATATAGCTACTACATAACTTCATAAGTGAAACTGTTTTGACTGGGCATTTTTTTCAAACTTACAAAGACTATTGGGTACAAAATAGAAAAGGATTGACCTGCTATAGACTTATAGATCCTCTCTAGAGGATTTGATCAATAAAATATGTATGCATGCACAGAATTGAATGTTTTTTAACGCATTTTCCGTCATTCCCACTCACTAATGTTATCCCAGTACTGCTCAGAAATAAATTATATACTTAATTGAAATATTTTATCAATTATTTTCTACTTTTAAATAGTACCAAACCTGGTGGAAGATGTCCCTTGCACTAAGTGGTCACTTTTTCAGTTTATCTAGCCTGATTGCTTAATACAAGTTTGTCTGTATATCTCAAATATGATCAGTAAGATCTTGAAGTATTTCAAATTTCATATATTTAGATGAAGAAGAAAATACAACCCCCAAATATTTTCGTCTACCAGTCCTTTTACTACAAATCCCCACAAAAGAATACGGGATTGGAGTACGCTGAGTGCCTCATCATCTATCAACTCTTTAGTTCTCAAGATACATTAAATTATTATAATAATAAAATAAATGTAACTAAAATCTTTTATGTTTCTCATTGTATTACGAGACTTCCACCCTATCCCCCCCAAAAAAAAAAAAAATAGAAATCATGACGAAAATGGAGTATAGAGGAAGATTTGAAGAAAGGGTCTGGGGTCGTACCCTCCTCATTTTCTTCTTCAATAGTAAAATGGGTTTTTTCTTCTTTTCATTCCCTATGTATAGAATCCTAGTAGTATAATACAGCTCACTATACTCACCATAATATGAAGAGTACACCATATAATGAACAAGTATTTAGTCATGGTCACGTGGAGAGGATTCTTTCATTTGTAGAACATGTATCAAAATGAGTTAATGTAATATACATTAGGCGCAAAGAAGCACCGAAAATTAATGTGATTCGTGATGATTTGAAAAATAAGAAAATATGAATTAAAAACAACTACTCGTATGTATATGAAGACTGGAGAAATGAGTCATGAATATTGAATATACGCACATAACTTGCGTATATTAAAGAGTAGTTTCTTTATTATATATGTACGATTTGGGGGTTTTAGAAATAGAATAAAAATGATGTGAAGCTTTCTTGGTGAATCCATGAAACCAGGGAGTCGTTTTTGATCGTGTTTTTTTTTTTTTTTTTTTTGCTTATCCACTATTATGTATATATTGTACAGTTGAGAAGCAGTCGTGGAATTTGATTAAATTCCTTTATAAAAATAAGGTCATAAAAATAGGTAACATATATACATTCGTGAGGTGATGTAATTTGAGTAAAATCACTTACCAAAATATAAATAGATGATTGTACATTTTTGAAATTTTTTTATATTCACAGGATTAAATATGTTTTTTCACTAATAATTATTGTCAGTGATAATATTCCTATGTATTAAAGGACTTTAGGGAAAGAGTATAGAGACATAAAATCTACAACAACAACAAAAATGACAGAGAAAGAAATATGGTCTTCATTTACAGCTATTTGCACTCACTGGTATATAATTTTTATTCTTTCATGATTCATGATTTAAAATGGATATTTTTTATAAAATAGTTGTTAATATTTTGTTTTATTATCTTTATTAAAGAATTCATTTAAAAATTTAAATTGAACTTAATATAAGGAACCGAATTTACTTTTTAAATATTAGATACTTAAGTGAATTTTACACTATCAACTTAAATAATATTATTAGGAAATAGTACATATAAATAACTAATTATAATTGAATGTTGGCAATAATCAAGACATGTGTTGCACAATTTCATGCATACTTGCATTTTTTACCAGCCCAAAAATTGCATATTAACAAAAACTTGGCAATAACTTCGAATATTTTTTTCTCAATATTATAAGAATCTTGTAAAGATATACTTGTTGTTTCTTTTTCAATTAGATATTGCAGGGTTTCGATTACATTTCTTCAATCATTTAATTTTATAGTTTTAATAAGCCTGCAAAATCTCTTCTTGGCTACAATGAATCTATTTTTGAAGGCTTTCTAAATATAGCGGCATAAAAATTAGCCGGTATAATCTTTTAGATGAAAGAGTTTTGTTTAAAGCGAATGAATTAAATATGAATAAATAGAATATGGAGCCTGGTGACATCCTAATAAACAAACCATTAAATTAATTTTTACATTCTTCATATAGTAAACAATAGTTATTACATTACTTGGAAACTTTTGAGTCTTTGCCAGGAGTCCAATTTGCACATTTGATGGCATTGATCCACAACCTCCTTCGATTGATGTCTTTTGGAAAATTATACATTTTCATAGGTAATCAGCCTAGAGACTCTTTTCTCGAAGTAAATCTATTATTAGGGTAGCAAAACGTGGACTCGAGAGAGGGATTTAGAAATAGAACCATAATTTTATATTTTCAATAATAGGTAAAAAATAATATTAATAAAACATTTTCACTTAATACGGCTACCTTCATTATCAATCACAACCTGAAGGCCATGCAGAAGTTGATGACTAACTCCTCTGACAAGTTGTCCCATGCAGCCACAAAACTTTTTGCTTGTTGCTTGCTCATGATGATGAAATGACTAAATAAGTAGTATAATTTGTTTATGCAAAAAGAACGGTGTAATCAGAATATTAAAAAATAATCACTAAAACTCTTCATAGTCATGAGAAAATAAATATTAATTACAGTCCATGTTTTGCTGCCTTACCCTGTATATATTGGCTAATTATGATAAATACTTAAATTAAACATATAAAGTAAAACATAATTCCGTTCAATACCTTTAAATGGACCTTAGGGCGGTTGACAATTTGAAGCCTATCTGCAAAGAGAAGGAAAAAACTTAATCTTTTTCGTGTGAGTGTCCACTCTTTCCCTTGAGTCCTATATTGAGTATATTGGTCCATGTTAAAAAAAAATAATAATAAAATTCTGACAATTTGAAGAATGTTTAGAAGAAGTGAAGCTTAGCTGTCAATGACATTACATTAGATCATCTGCAAGTTGATGTGAAGTGAGGGGGAGAAAGAAAAAAACAAGAACACAGGTAATAATGACTCCATTATCGATCCTCAAATCTACTATGAGTCCAACAAAAACTTACAATTATAACTACCCAACAAATCAATAATGTTAAATTTAGTCTTTTATGAGCTCACATAAATGTTCAATCAGGTTTTTAATGTAAATGAAGATATGTTGTAGAAATGGAAGTTCACTATTAAGGAATTAAATAATAATGAGAACAGCGTAGGAATAGAACATTTATGCTCAGAATTACCGACTGAAAAAAATAAAATAGGTGAGCTAAAAAATACTCCTGATTTTCATCACTAATTATTATATTATTAGCTTAAAAATTATAATCTTAATCAATTAACTAACATTAGTAAATGCTATTTATCATTTATAATTAATTATACTTAAGTTTTTTTTTTTAATTATGTGTCTCATCAAATACTGTGATAGACAAGTTACCCATAATAAATATTTAAATAAAATATTTATTTGTATTCAGCTGTGAGGATTACTTTAATAATAGTTAATTTCTCATAAGTTATGTGGATGTTATAAGTTATTTTTTTATTCCGCAAAATATGTTTGTTCTGCATTCGTATGAAAATATATATTAAAAAGTTTTTTGTTTTTTTCAAAAACAGATTCCTTCGGTTTTATCTATAGGAATAAGGCCTTCAGATAATACTTAGGATGTTATTTATTATATGGCTAGAAACGTGCCATGTGTAGGAGTGAGAAGGTCTTGTTGACCCAAAATTAACTTTTTCCTATCTTACTCAGCCTGTATAAGTGACATTTAAAAATTGATATTGTATGTAAATTATACATGAATTTGAGGGGGAGAAAAAAATTCAAGTTTGTAAATTCGGAGAATATGTCACAGCTCAGGATTGGGTGTTCTCACTATCTTCTAAATGTCGTAGATTATGTCAAACATGCATTTTGATACTCTACATTAGTGCTGGAGCACAGTTCGTATAAACTTGTTAGAAATTTGAAGTGTGTTCGGATGCGACGTTACGCTAAACCCACGGTTCGGTACGATACCAGGCACACCCTTTAAGGTATGCAGATCGGTACGATATAATGTTAATATTTTTGTATGTAGAATTAATGTAGTTTTTCAAGTTTTCTCGAACTAAGTTGAAATTAGCATAAGCCACAAACAAATTGTTATTTTTCGGAAAAAAAAATCCAACAGCTTAGAGATAAATAATCTCCTTGAACAGTTCATATATTTGTCTTCAAAGCATTTATATTTGACAAGTCAAACCCTACTTAATTGAACTTTGGACCCAACAATCGTTAAATTGTTAGACACAACAGTTTAAGAAAACGAATTGGTCATAGTTTACCCATGATTTGGGCCATTAAGATACATTTTGTCTAGTAAGAAATCAATTGGAAAAAATAGAGCAATGTTCAACAGAAAACCATTTCAAGGTTTTTTTTTAGAAAGTACATATAAATGGAATATTGATTCGACAATTTCCCTCAAAATCTAGTTCAAATATTTACTTGACCTCATTTGTTGTCTAATGTAATGAAAATTAACAAAATTAATTGATACAAACCAAAAAAATATGAGCCTAGAGCAAAAATTAAAACACTAAATTAAATAAAAAAATTGAATGATTTCTTAACAATTTTTTCTGATAAAAGAGGTTAAGAACTATTTATTTATTTATTTTTTAGTATCCCATATGTAGATCAACATTAAATATTTAACAAAGGTTCAAAATGTATATTTTTTAACTATATATTTGTAACTTTATTTAATCTTTCTCACAACCCTTAAAAAAGCCTTGACTAATCTTTCCCATTCAATAAATTGTAATTGTCAAACAGATTACTTGTACATGCCTTAGGTGTAATAAAATACACCCTGTCAGGTCCAATGAACAATGTTAATTTCAAAAGCAAGATAACTACCACAGATACAACTTCATGAGGTGTAGAACAAAAAAAAAGATAGTTGCTTTAGATAAAAATTGTTTTAAAGAATCTTCGGAAAATATAAAAACTGAGTGTTTCTTTATGGGATCCATGAAGTGAATTTGAAATGACCAGGGTATGGATGAATGAGTAATAAAAACTGACTGTGTCATGATTAGTTTTTAAATTCATTCAAACATGTATTCAAAAGAATATTGAATAAAGGTCAAAAAAGGAGAAACTCCCAGTATATATATTTTTTTACTTTATAACTGTATTTCATGTTATATTTCTGTCGACTTTGGGTTATATATTCAATTTTTTAAGATAAATTGGAATACCCACTAGAGTTGATTAAATCGAACTATACTTTAAAGCCTTTATTTAATTTATCATAGTATATTTGGCCCCAATATGGTATTTCAAATATATTTTAATATACTTTTTTCTTTAAATCAGAATATTTTTTTACAGAAAAATGTGAGGATTTTTTGAAGAATACAAATGTGGGTAATTAAGACCCAATTTTTAAAGATAATCATTTTTGCTTCATTTAATTTCGACACAGAGTATGTGTAATAGTTATATATGCTTTTCTAAAGTACATTTTGGACGTTCCTTTTTCCCAAATAACCACATGAAGAATTCATGTACTAAGCTATCCCAAATAATTTGGTAAATTGATTCCAAGGATACATTGGACTCATTGAGCCCGGACTCTTCGAGACACAAGTCGTGTGATATACACTAATATTTTGTTCATGTTGTGCGTGTATGACTCCAGCAAACATTTTGTGGGCTTATAGCAAAGTAAAAGCCATGCAATATAATTTTGGCTATAATGAGCTAGAATGTTTCCAATGGGATTGTGTAGCTATGTACCAGGGTTACGTAGACGCTAGTTGACTTCAAATTGTACTATTATTTCTTGATGTTCGACATTCAATTGATGGAATCGTTTCAACACTGGAAATCGATATGAATAAACTACCTTTCAAAACTTTGCAATACGTTTTATAGCTATACACTAGTGCTGAGGATTAAAATGTTCGTGGGGGAATTTTATTAATATTGCCTTCAAATGAATAAAAAGTATTTTGTCGAAACTTGAACTGATGGAAACCACTCTATTGCAGTATTAATGAAACATTCGAGAGGAAAGAGATAAATTTGATATACCTATTTTATTTATGTTGTGGACAACTGAAGATAAATAACTATGTAAATTGTTATTTATCCTGTCATCAACATATGGCGTCATTTAGATAAAAATGACCAAAAACTTCTGAAGCGATCCTTGCTCCCTTGATGCATGGTGATCATATGAGTTTTGGGTAATCAAATTTAAGTTTGATCTTAAAAATGAGTAAATAAACATCCTTTACTGTTTCTATCATTTATTAGAATATTATAATCAGATAACTTCTTTTTTTACTCATCAACGGATCAATTATTCAAATGAGCTCAATTTGTCCTTGAAAGGAAGAAAAAAACTCAGACATTATTAAAGTGGATGACCTGGCAGGAAAGGCTGGCAAATGTTTTAAATTTTTTAGTTAAGGTGATAACATTTACACATTCCCTCCTTCTTAGTGAATCCTGTGTCGTTACCATTCCATTTTACATTTTCAAAGAAAACCAAGAATAATTATCAGTTTGAACATTAATTTTCTGCATAGGCTGTTAAATTAATGTGTTTTAATATAAATTTTTGTACAAAATGTATATTATTAAGACTTTTTCTTAATTTGACTTCCTAGTTTTAATAAAAGTGTAGATAAAACAAATTAATAAACCACAAACAGAATCTGATTTATCGTTGAGAACAAATTAAATTTGTATCAATTATCAAACGTTAAATTATTTTGTTGGCATGGTTAATTTGGGATGTCTTAACGTGTTTTTAAGAATTATTATGAATAATAAAACAATTATCGATATTAAGATAGATCTACACAAATCCGGAATCTCTATTCCTTTTGAAAAGTTTATAATAGATTAAACTAAGTTTATATTAGCAAATATACTAGAAAAAATACTATACCATAAAAATGAGCAAACAATGACCTATTAAATGTTTTAGGCAAGTTTCTATGAAGGTAAATATGATTCAGGTGAAGTTTTCACAATTAATAATATTAATTACCAATAAACATCTTATCATAATAATATCTAATTTCTATAAAAAAAATTAAGTTTAAGTTCAAATCTTTATAAATTAAATATTTTTTTAAATTTTATGAATATAGTCCTTGCAGTCAAAAGTTTGTCATCATTAGATTTTAAACTAACAAATAAAAATGTAACAACAAAATAGCATACAACATTATAATTAAACAAATAGTAAGGTGCATACCGCTATGCGGCCTACAAATTCGACATAAATCCAAACCAAAGTTGAGCAAAGAGCAGGATCATGAATGGAGGCGGTTTGGAGTAGTACACCCTCTCCCTTGACAAATAGTTTGCTGATAAATTATTATTATTATTTTTTGTAAAAGACAGTGGTCAAACCTCTCAAAAATAGTAATTACGTTAACTAATATGGAAATTTGGAATTATGTCAAATTTTTTATAACAAAAAAAAAAGATTCTATGAATTATAAATAAATATGTTTCTTTGATTAATGATTTTTTTTTTTTTGTAAAGTTGAAAAATAAACTTTACAACATTTTTCTCAAAATTTTATGGTGCTGAAAGGATAAAGAGTCAAGTCAGAGATATTGTACGAGAAATATTGAGTTACTTTAGGCAAACTATATTTTCGTTTTATCTATATTTCGGCTTCCATCAAGAAGATATAAAATTTTACCATAATAAAAATAGTAAGCATGCATTATTAGTTTGGAAGTCCGAGGACTCTTTTAACAGGTGATGTTTTAGATTTTGAACATAGGACTTATGATATGTATTTAATTTACAATTCTTAGATTTCAAAAATTAAAAATGGCATGGAAAAATAATTTTTTTTATTGTATAAATAAGAAAACATTCAGAAAAATAAACTTTTACATAGGACAAAAAAGATGTTGACCCGATTAAAAATGTTTAGTCAACTACCCCCCCATTAAAAACCATTTAACCGCTTTGGCAACAAAATAATATTATAATTTGACCTATCCTTATCATATAGTAAAACAACTATCAATTACTACTACGATAGATGGTTTTCGTCTCATGTGTATCTTTTGTAGTATAAGTGTGATTGGTTAACGCTAGATGGTGTTATAAAGATAATTACTCAAAAACAACAAACACAGTTTGACTCAGTATTGTTTGAATAAGCATCAAAAAGGGAAATCAGCTAAGAGAAAATACGTCATATTTTACTTTTTTTCTTCGATAAAGACGAATTCGCAAGCCAGGCAGGGAAAACGTGAACAGTACCTATGATAATGATACTTTTACTGCCACTCATGTTCAATTTTTGTTGATTTGATTACCTAACAAAGAAACACATCACTTTTGGAGGTAAATTGTCAAAGATGTGGATGAAATCATGGAAATCGTCGAGTTCGACCGTCATAGAAGCACATTTTTAATGCGAATGAGATAAACATTAGTGGGCAAAATATCCATTAAAAAGAATATATTTATTTTACCAAAGTAAATATTTTTATTGTGCATATATCTATGCAAATAAATAATTTATTTGCATTTATATTTACTGTTCATAATTTATTTGTGGCAAAGCGGAACTTAATAGAGGTGTTTTAATGGGTAATTACACTTTTAAGTATTTCTATGATTTAATGGAACAATTTAAGATACAATTGAAACGGGACCACAAAATGTACTGTCAACATTAAATATTATTTATTATTACAAATAAGTTTAAGGAGGTGACAATTGAATGTGTCAACAACGGCCACACGTTTATATGTAGATCTTTATCTTGCCAGTGTCTATTGATTTTTATTTATTTCTATTCTTTTGTAAACTCCTGGATTGTTCCATTGTTAGTATGGATGATGATTTTGAGTACATTTGTCACAGATGGAATTATACAATATACTTTTATGATTGTTATTTGCTAACTCAATAATACACATATTTTATTCAAAGTAGCTACTATTTTGAAAGGGGGGGGACATATGTTCATTTGTAGATTTTGTGGATGAGTAGCTTTGAATGACATTCCTAGTGCCTCTCTCTAAAACTCTTCTAAGCATATACATATATTTTCAATGGCAAGATATAATATCATTTGAGTTAAGTAAGTACACTTCAAGTTTTCCATAATGGTGGCAAGGGTACTCTAAGTCTCTATTCAGTTATTCTCTGATCCTTATATGACTTACATGTCAAGATAAACATTTACTTCAATTTATCAACGAAATACTTAGTCCATTATATAAAGGATGATTCATTCATAAACCATGTTGTTCTTTTTTATTTAAATTTCACCCCCCTCCCCTATGTGAACTTACGTGTTTCTTTTCTTTACCAATCCTCTAGAGCTACTTGATATTTTTGTTAATATCTCCCCGCCCCCACCAAAAAAAAAAAAAAAAAAGATTTATTAAATTTTTTAACAAAACTTTTTTTAAGGACATTTCTGAAAGAATTGTATCCAATGAAAAAAATATTCAATTTTATTTGTGTTACTATTTTTTTTTTTTTAAATGTCAAATATTTTTTTTGAAAAAAAAAAGGTCGTTCTTTTTCGATCCAAAGAAGTTATACGTGGTTTTTAGCCCTTAAACTTCCCTCTTAATTAATCACTTGTTTCGAAAATTTCCCCTCATTCTAATGCTTCTATATTTTGCTTATTTAGACTTTTTTTGAAATTTAAATGAATCCATCATGAAGATACATTAAAATAATAACACAAGGGCAAAATTGTAATCAGTGTTTTTTTTACAATGATTTGGAAGTCTATAGTACATTAATATTAAGTGCAAAATCCACTAATGATCTTAATTTTTCGCTTCCTTATATAGTTTATGAGTGATATGGTATTATTATTGCTCATAATCATCTAATTAATCAGAAAGTTAAAACCAATATGAATAAAACTTGTATAAAAGTTTTTATCGACTTTATTAGTAAATGAAATGACTCTTCTCACTATTTAATATCACAACCAAGTCCAGCACCTGTTGCAGGGGGGAGGAAGTATCCAGAGTGGGTAAATATAAGCATATATTTAATATGATGTTAATATAAGGGTGTAATATGACGAAGGTGTTGTCCCGAAAAAGCAACGCCTCCTTTCGTTCCCTTGTCGTGCCATGCCTTCACACAACACAAAGGGATTGATTTATATGGCAGACTGATATTACAAGGTAATAAAATAACGGCAAGTTGCCCATATACACCTTCCCTTAACCCTAAGAGGACCATTGGAAAATATATGTTCCAACTCAAACAAATGTGGATATAAGTAGAAATAACTTGTTGAAAAAAGTTTCCATATGTTATTGTTCGCTAAATCATTTAAAAAAAAAAACACGATTCTACATAGCACCTGCATCATTTTTTACATTAGAATGAATGTAGTGCATCTTTCTCCACTAATTTGTCTATTTACTACACTTCTGGGTAAGCAATGGAAAGAAAGAATTATAATAATATTCACTATAACTTTATTTGCCTGAGCTACTAATTTGGTGCACGCGTATATGTTATATTTGGAGGGAATTATTTTATCATCTATTCACAAATTAGTACACATTTGCTCCATTTCAATAAAAAGTAAAATAATTTGTTTGTTCTTTAATTTTATCCCATTTACATACTAAATGACGTACATTAATGCTAAAACAAATTAAATAATTTTAAAATTTGACGAAAAATAATTCGGTTCTTAAATAGTTACATGATCCTAAAATTTCCTATAAAAGAGAATCATTGATTTTGGGTAAAATAAAGAATATTGTAAAGGTGAGAGTTTCTCTCTCGGTATGCCGTTTTCCCGGGATTATTTGGGGTTTTACTCCTAAAGAAATCCCTGTATTTCATTATTTTATAATTAATATAATGCATTATATTAACCAAATTAGTTCAAAATGAGTCATTTCTTCTTGATATATAAAAGTAAATATTTAAATTTCAGAGTATTGATTATTTACGAACAAGATCTCGTATTCTCAATTTGTTTCCTGGGAATGGAGACACCCTTGTAGACACATAAGTACAAAAAGAATTGGATCTGCAGTAATGATTTAGAAAATATCGGGTTAATCCCTCCATATACTAGCATTATATAAAACTAATAAAATTTGACCTTTTTTGACGGAATATTTTCAAATTTTTAGTTAATTGTTAAATTTTACAAAACACCTTTTTTTGATGAATTTTTAAATAAATAATCTGGGCCCAAGTTTAGCCTCTGCGTGAACCATAGTTTGAAATCAACTGATGTATTCGTTTTTTGCATGTATATGTAACACCATGAATTTATGTGTAAGAGCTAGAATATCAAATAATCTACGAGATCAAAGAGAATGTCTTTAATCTTCCTCTTAAGAAGACACCAGAAATAAGAATGAGGATGATTGGAGATAGGAAGGAAACAAACAAAGATATAACTGAATCAGGTTTTCATAATTCTTATATTATGATGTCTTATAACTATCATAACAAAAACCACTCCTAACACAAATTATCCACATATAATAATGATGATTGGTGAAAATTAGATTAGTGAATAATGAAGAGAAATAAGCTCCTGAATACTAATGGAAAATTAATGGAAAGGGAATGTAGAAAGGTGTTGAAAAATATATACCTATATAAAGGTTAGGGTGAAACTAATTTCCCGAATATAGTTGCTTTCGTTTATTGTAGTTTTTGGGAAGAAGAAAAATCCGCGTTGTACAGAGCCTTTTTCAGTACTAAAACCTGTAAAATGAGAGATTTTTTTTAAGTCAAGTTTTTACTGTTTTTTGTTTTTTCCATTGGTAGGGCAATAAAAACATTTCATTTTACATAAATTATTTGAAAGAAAAGATACTTGTAAAATTATATCTGAATTGAGCATTTACTTGATTTCTAATCAGGTTATTGCAATAATCTTTCATCAATATTTATTTATTCAGGAGCCTTTTTAACTGCAATTATGTATAATCGAAAATAACCTAAAGTGTTTAGTCTAGGTATCAAATCAAGTACTTAAAGGGCCCATTCCCTCCCCCTATGCAAAATTATACACTTCTATCAGATAAATAAATAGGAAGACATAGTTTAACCAAACTCATACTTTCGTATTTATTGTTCCTTAACTGTACCAAAGAGTTATACTTGATTTTGTCCATTTACACAATAACAATCCATCAACTCACTCATAAGACTATTACATAATAACTGCGTGTCCAAAATGGCTGAAGCCTTGGTGATTAACTGTTAACAGATGCTAGATAGTTGTAAATAGATTCTAATTTCTGAGTGCTGCCATCTTCACGTTGAGATCGGAAACTTATCAGACCACCCTGGAAGGTCTATGACCAATTTATTTCAAAGAACTTTTCATATTATAATCTTCAAACCTCAACAACTATCCCTTTCAAAATGAAGAGGTTTTCTGGCTAAAAGGGAGTTTTCTCTTCCCCCAAACAAGGAACCATATAAATAAGAGAACCTCTCTATTTTGACAGTGAGTGTTGTTGACGTTCAACCATGAACATAAGCTAAGTTCTTATGAATAAATTAGGTTTTATCCGTATGATAGATTTGCTAACCTACATTTATCTCGCAAAATTTTGAACTAGTTGAACACCAACCTCACTCTAATCTTGGTGCTAAAGAAAATCAAATAATATAAGAAGAAATAAAAAAAACTTTAAACAATATTATGAACTAGCCTATGAATCTCTTGATTGTTTGTTGATGGTGATGTATAGGATGTTATTTTCTATTAGTTAGGGGTCTACTATCTACTCTCTTCATCCTAATTGAATTTACTCTTGATTGCATTTAGAGTTTATTTGATGATATATAATAATGATGTCAGATAGAATTTAATCATTCAAAGCACAATAAGCAATTAACCTGAAGTGAATCATTAATCAAAGGATGAGTCCGCCGAATTATGATAATCAGTGGAGTTGTATGAAATATGACCTTAAATGTGCGCGAATTTGTTTCTATCTGGTAATATGAGGATTCTTTACTATTTTTCGAAGCAGTTATTATTATTCTTTGATTTTTGAAGAGAGAACATCTAACCAATCGTTATTTTTATTGTATCACGCAACCAGTCCTCCCAAAAAAGTAATCGGGAAACGGCCCAAAATTAGTTGGTAATTGGACATGTCTTCCCAATTATGAAACCATAGCTCAATGATTGTTTTGAATTGTTCCCATCCTAACAATATCTAATTACAATATAACAGCCAACGTTCAGAACACTAATTAAGATGAAAGATGCAAAAAGATCGGCAGCTGATAACAAAAGAGACTGTGTATTTTTATGTTAGTGAAATAACAAAGTGCGTGACTGGTAATTTTGCTGTGAACGATTTTGCCGTCGGTAAGTTTGTTGCATACATTTTTGGCTCTAACAATTTGACTTTTTCGAAATTTTGCCGCATGACATATTCGCCTTCGTTTTATTATTTATAATTTAGATTCGAACTTTACCTATATATTTTGCTGTTATATCTCAGCTATATGTATGCGTATCTGAGGAAGTAGACAAATAGAAAACAGTGTGGAAATAATCAAGGAATAGTGTTATAAGAACTAAAAAGTCCCAACCAATAGTTTATATTTTATACTACTCTAGTGATCAACAACCCTTTTATCTTGTATGAGTGTTTGGTCACTTTTTTATGAATTTATGGAATCTTCTGCATTTTCTGGCTTCAGTAGATTTTAAAATTGTCTTAAAATAAGAGTCAATTGAAATATCATAAGAGACACAAAAAAAGAGAATTTAAATTTATTTTAAAATATTACTCCCATAAAAATAGCATCTTGTTTAAAAAAAAATAACATGTTCTTTTTAGCAAATAAAAATATAGTCACATACTACATAGGAGTGTGGTCCCGATTTAAATATTTTTGTAAGAGAAATTACAAAAAATGCATTGGTATTTTGATTTGTTTCAGTACTTTTTCAACTAAAATATAAAAGTAAATTTTTTTTAAAGGTATTTACTTACCAGGATTATTCCATCAAAAGATGAGTGGGTTAAATATTATCTTACTATATGTGCCTCTTCAACACAAAAGCAAGCTAGAATGTTTTTTTTATCAAAATCGAGCCTGGAATACATTTATATTCTTAACAAATTATCACCAATTTCAATCAACAAATATTACGATTAATCCTTTGGAGGCTCTGCATATTACACTTAAAGCAGAAAAGGTTGATATCTCTATGAATAATTGGAAGTTGAAAGGCCATATTAGAGCCAAATTAAGTCTCATAATTTCAATAATGGTTCTTAAGTATATGAAGGTTTCATGAAAAAAAATGTTGGTCAAACAATAAAATATTGAATCTTTAATTACTTTTTGAGGCATCAATTCAATTCTTTGAAACTTTGCAAAATGTTACTCAAAATACAACAAAAAAGGCACTTGTAACAATCACAGCTTCAATACGAAAGTCAAAGCTATGAAAGACCTTGACATTTTTTTCAGTTAGATATGAATTCTCTCCCACGTGAAGGATGGCTGTAACACGCCGAGGTTGGATTGAGAAGTAGCATGGACTTTTTTCTCAGGGACGCCTATCAAAAACAGTATAAAGGATTCATATATTGACTATGGACATCTGATTATCACTGTCCAACAGCAAAAATGGAACAAAAACAGTATATGCTCAATTTAATAGAGTTTGATCCCTTCATTCTAAATATGACCTTATCTTTTCTCTCAGAGCCTTCAGAAAAATGTCATACATTTTTTATTATTTTGCCCATTTTTAAGGTTCAAAGCTATTTTAAGTCCTCAGTGTTAAAGATGGGGATATATTATATTTTTAAGCCGAATGTTAAAAAAATCTAAAACTATTTTTAAAATGACTGCATAGCTTGAGTTATCTTTGTTTAAAGTGGAAAATATATGCTTTTTATTTAGAGGCTCATAGCTTCAAGACGAATAGATTTAAAAAGTTAAAAAGTATCTCATTGGATAGCTGAAAGTATGAACTGTAATTTTTTTTAAAGTCTTCCAAAAACGCTTTATATTGTTGTCAATTTGATATAATGCCTCGACAATATTTCAAGGATAAAACTCATTTTTGAATTAAAAAACCATATATATGGGAATGCCCCACCTAGAAGAGATAAAAACAAAGAGAGGCAAGATAAAATTGTAGTGGAGAAATTTAAAAAAAGTTAAATGCAATCTATCCTGAGTGTATAATTCCGAATTCGGTTCGGTGTTCATCAATGGAGAAGAGTAAATGTGCGGGAAGGAATCCCTGCTGAACTCTCACTGGTCAGTGGGTTTTGCTCGGAGAAATCTGAGTCATAATTTATGGGTGTCTATATGAGGGATGATCATAATCCAGAATAAAAATTATGCTTTGTAATCTTCATTATATTATTTGCTTAAAAGGCTTTATTTATAAGTTATTCTTATCCATACAAAAAAGTGTGATTTTGTTGGATATTGTATTATTCTAGGATTTTAACTTCTTTGTTCTTTCCATTTTTTTCATCCTAGCCCATATCCTTCAAAGATCTTAGAATTGGGTCGTGTGAAACGTTCATATCACAGGAGTGATGTCTGATACAATTTTTTGGGGGTTGGAGGGGATCCTGAATAATATATTTTCCTTAAAAGCCTCGCACAAAAACCAGGCTTGGCAACTTTTGCACTTGCGCTTGGTGCCCTTGCCAGAACTTTCATTGGCTGCAATACCAGCGGTGTCCACAGGATTATATATTTTTTTTTTTGTGGGTGGGGGGAATTATTTTGAAAAAAAAAAACCCAAAAATTTGAAAAATCCACAGCCATTGATAATAAATTTGAATTTTTTTTCCAAAACGACCATAGTTATTCACAAAAAATTTAATTTTTTTAAAAACTAAAACCACAGCTGTACAGACAAAATTAAATATTTTGAAAAAAATGTCAAAAGTTATATTTTATGAAAAAAAAAATCCAAAATCAAATTTTAAATATTTGATTTATAGTAAAAATAATTCATAAATGTGCAGCTATTTAAAAAATTTCAAATATAATTTTTTTACTCCGCTGCATGATTTGCCTGAATGAGCTTTTTTTTAAAGAAAATAAATCTTTAAAAAAAGTATTTTTACCCCTATTATAAAGTTATAGTAAAAAGCAAAAATTCTATAACTACCCCCTGCGGACGCTCCTAAATACGTTTTGAATAGGACAGGCTTCGATTTTTTTAACGAATTTGAGTGTATAGAAAAATATCCATTTTGATTTGTTTGTCTTTTTGCTTTTTGTATCAATATTTTTCAAATATTAAAAAACAAAACATAATTTTATCTTCTTAATTTCTTTTTCATAACTTAACTTGGTATTGCTTAAAATAAAAGCATAAACACAGTTTTCACAACCCACCATTTTTAATCTTACAATTTGAATACTTGTGTAACTCAATTCATCTCAGAAATTATTATAAAATGAAGCTTTTATCAAACAAATATGTACATACACAAATCCTGGAATTCATTCCTAATAAAATTTCTAAGGCACAAAAATTGAATATGGGCATCAATAGAATAATTTCTGTAAATACGAGAGGGGTTAAAGATAGGAGATCTATATTTGCAATAATGAATTATGATCATTGATGTCAGTGGATCCTGACATCGTTTATCTTCAGGATATTAAATCAGAGATATCTTCTTCTTTCCATAATGACTGTACATTTGCTTACCTAAAATATTTCATTGTTTTTTTTTTTGTAGAAATGGATCCAATGGAGGAGTCTTGACTCTTATTTCTTAGAAAATCCTAAATGTTTCCTCTGTTAAAGAATTCTCCTATAAAAGCAATTGGCATAAAATTATAATTTCTTTAAATAAGATGAGTTTCAGTATAATAAATGCCTATGGGCCGAATGAAAGGTCGACTCCCTTTTTTCAAGACATTTTTAATACCCAAATAAAGTATTCAACTTTGTTCCTGCTAATTTGGGATTTAAATATGGATCTCCATTAATTTTATTCACACTATCCAAACCTTACTGATATACAAAATATGATTTTGAAGTTCAATCCTATAGACTTGACAAAAAAATTATGTCTGGATGAAAAATTTTCGTAGAGGAGAGGAAGTAAGTCTTTCAGAATTGACATGGCTTTGATTTCTCCAACCTTGACTCATATGAAAAAAAAAAATTTATAAACCTGAACAAAACCTCTGATCATAAATTGATTTGCTAGCAATTAAACATCATTATAAAACTTCTCAATTAAGGATACCAAAATGGTTGATAGAAGACGATAAATACAAAACAAAATTTAAAAAAAGAATTGGTAGGAGTGTTTAATGACTCTTTTTCCTCTAACCAAGCGACAAAAAGGCTTATAATAATAATTCATTCAACGACTTCACGGTTTTTTTTATAGAAAATAGGAAGGAACCAATGTAATACTCAAGTCAAGTGGATAATGTTCTCAATCATTGATCATTTTTTGCAGATTCTCTGAATTTGTTTAGTACTGCAGTAATTACTGAGGCCAAAAATAGAAGGATTTGCACGCAGAAGGCTTAAGAAATTTTATAAGAAAGACAGATTTTCGGTCCACGTTCCTCAAAAATTATTCATGAAGGAAAAGTTATAACTTAACCGTTAGATGTGTTAGACTACTTTCATTCCCATTTCCAAAATATTGTTGGCACAAAAAGAGGCCCCTTTCCGAAAAGAGAAGTAATTTCCACTGTTCAAGGGAATTATATCTTCTCCAAAGATATTATTCCTAATTTTATAGGAAAGTATTATAAGGATGATAAAGCCTGTGGTCCAGATGGAGTCTAGTAAAGTCTAGTCGAATTTTAGTGATAAAGTAATTTTGCAATTCATCATCCTATTCGGGAGCATGAGTTGGGATATATAATCTTGGCAGCTTCAGCCGGCTATGTCTCTCTCACAATTAAAATTCCTAAATCAGGATGTGTGTCACAGAATTTGTAATAGAAGAAATTTGGTAACTTCCTTCGACTTCACAGAATCATAGAAGTATTCTAAAAAGGGTGTTAAGAAATTTGAAAAATATTTATCATGATTCTTAATTTGCATGTTTAATGTTGTTTGTTTTTTAAAGATTGATTATTAGAATATTACTTGAAATTCTACACCGGAGCCTTAATTATAAACTATAATGTTTATTTATGTACTTTTTACGCAATTGCTCTGGTATATTTATGTATGTATGTTCGATATAATAAATAAACCAAATAAAGAATGTTGAAAAAAAATTAAATTAAACACATTGCCTATAATTGATCAAAATTTATTTATAAAATATTTGCTTATAAATTAGAAACTATATACCTATAATGTAAAAAAATAAACGGGGATTTATCCTCTTAATGATTTTTGTTCTAGTTTGTTTTAGTGTTGACTCACCACAATTATGTACTTATAAAATTATGTATTTTTATAATTGCAAACTCAAATCGTCAACCTCTGTTAAACAGGAGCCTGAATGTATTTATTAGCAGGTGCATTGTTTTTTTAATATATAAATAGATATCAAATTACAATGTAGATATGTATATGCCTGTAATTATCTAAGCACATATATACAAGTATGTTGAGGTGTATGAACTGTGACAAAGATTTACTGGATGTAGATTTAGTTCTGATACTTTAGGTTAACATTTACAAACAAGAAAATTTACTTCATGTAAAATTCGTGGGTATATTAACTCTTCAACATCTCTATTTACCTTTACTTCATTTAAAAGACAAATGGGTTTTTACTACATGGGTGTCTTCCTTAGCAAATTATAGAGACTCAGATAGATTAGATTAGAATACATTTTCAGAAGTCTGGCTGGTGTCAAATTCACGAGTAAGGCCCTCTACAATCACCTTTCCTCTTCTGCATTCAATGGTGTCTTTAACTGGCACTCTTTGACCAAGATATTGACCTAGCAGAAGGCCTTGGTTGGCTTTCTGTGGTTACCCTGTACAAAGTAGAGCGATTACATCCAAGCACTTTAGAGATCTCTGATAGTGATTTTCCTCAAGCTGATAGCACCAAAATTGCAGCTGCGCGTTACTCCATGTTTTTGGTTATAACACTCTTATTTGTCGGTGTGCTTTGTTCTTTTTTTTTCGTTTACAGTTTCTTTAGACAATTGTTTACAATAAGTTAATATGGATAAAAATTGAAATATAACAAATATGATAAGGGTGCGCCATTTAAAAAGTTTTGTATTTTATTCAATGGGACCTGTAATATATTCCAACTCAAATTTTGTCAACTTCTCAGTTATTCGTTCATTGAGGACACTCTAACTTGTTGCAATTTTAGCACAGTCCTTGTTCTCATTATAAAGTGATATGCAATCATGAAGGGGTAGAGATCAATTGAGCAGCCGGGCAAAAATTATTTTGTCCAATAAATAACCTTTTCATCCACAAAACTTCTGTGGAATTTTAGCGGTATGGAAAGGACCATTCAGTCGTTTTTATTTGATGTACAGTTGACTGAATTCCGTTTATATATTTACAAATTTTGCATAATATGTCTTTGGCGTACAACATGCTGAAGAAATGATTTTGTATTTCGTTTAGCATCTCAAACATTTTTTTAAATAAATTTCTAACGTAGAACAATAACAGCTGATATTAAAAAATATTACACATATAATTTTAGGGTTGCTATTCATCATGCACATAATTGTGTAAGATATGACCCTCCAGTTGACTTTAAAAAACAAAAAATGACCTTGTAGTCCTAATAATTTGAAGAATATTTGAGATAAGACCAGATAAGCTAGCATGGCTTTTTATTGGACTACCTGTGAGTAGTAGCTATAAAAAAAGTAAACAAAGATCAATCAAATCTCACTCTGAAGCCCCCCTTCCCTCCGACCAAGAAATTTTTGGAAAAATATTATTGTGGAGGGAAAATTTATCAGGAGAAAACATAGTATAAATTTTTAATAATTTAAAAAACTAAGCCCCCTCGCCAAAAAAATAAATCATGTGGACGCCCTTTCTCTCTATCCATTAAGAACATAGACTAGAATTACTTTGGTGACGATTACCAATTCTAAACCAACAAGTGTTTACTTTATATTTAAAGTATCTCTCTTTAAAAATTAAATTAACATGATAACAGCTTTGAAAAATTAAAAACAAATCATTCAAAAAATGTGTCATAATAAACTTTAGAGGACGTATATATATCATATGTATATCTGACCTTCGACTACGTGTGCTATTTACTTGCATACATCTGTAGAAAATATGAGACAATCCTTGAGTTGTTGGCAATCTTTATCATTTAAGTATTCATTGAGTTTTATTGTTTATAATCTACGTATTAAGTGTACTGATACAAATATTATATATGTATAAGCACTTATCTACCCTGTACATATATATACTTATAATTGTTGACTTATGTACTAACTATGTACACAATAATTACATTGTGTACCCATGAGTCATCATCCCCATGGAAAATTGAGTGTACACAGTTACTTACATTAGTCTACATAGTCTTCTGATAATTAAACAACATTGTTGTCCCCATAAATTAAAAAAATCTTTTTATAGAACAAGGATCTATATATATCACTGCTTATTTGTTTTTTCCGCTAGTCTTATGACGTGAACAATATTCTGATCTGGTGACGGGTAGTGTTGTATTAGTCCTGATTTATTTGGTGCATTCTAGACTTAGGAGATGCCCTATCAGTCCTTGGGACCGGTAATTAGGACTGTAAGTACTATATGGAACAAATTAAAAAAAAAAGTTGAGTGACATCATGAGGGAACAAACTTTATAAGTTTTAAGGACTGATGTGCAGGACTGAACTGGATGGAACAAGACAGGATTGTAGTCTTCAGTTTTAAATAAGGACCGACACAACTCTTTTGACGGGTTAGTTCTGTGTCCGTCCATTTTTATTTGAACCAGTCCAGTCTAGTGTTATGGCGGGTTCTATCGGTTCTTAAGCCTTTTTTTTAATTTTTTTTATAAAATATCGATGATTTATTCACCCAAAATAAGATATATATATTTAAACAATGCACATATCTTGCAAAAAATGTTGTTTTTTCATTATTATACAAAATATAAAAAGAGAATGTTTTATTTATACTTAGTTAAATAATGAATAATTTATTTTACTATGTAACAAAGTAATTAAAAAAAGGGCAAACACGCTCAATGACGTCACAAGGGATCAATTGTATCTTCTTTGAGAACCGACGAGAGGAATTGGACTTGACCGCGGTTCTCAGTCCTAAAGAAGGGCCAATACAATACTAGTGGCATGTACGGAAATAAATATCGATATTTCAATAATTTTTCGATAAAAATATATGCAGAGTCTCGGATTTTTCTTTGAGGAGGGGTTCAAGGGGTTGGGGGGAGATGTTCTATTTTTTTGGACTAAGATTTTATGTTTTCAGATATTTCTGGGTCCCTTTTCCTACACTTTATCGATATTTAATACTATATCTAAGACAGTAATATATCTAATAAAAAGTTTTATAAAAAGTCCTTTTAGCGGAAAAAGGTTTATTTTGTTATTTCAAAAGGCCCGTATTTCATTTTGTTGATTATTTACGCTGCGTCAAATAATTAGAATTAATAAATGATATCTAATTTTTTTTAAAGCTCATATTCCGTAGGGGGGATATTAAAGATATTGCACATATGTTTTATAAATATTCATGTTTGTATTAAAATCCACATAATATATATTATTACATAATTATATAATATATTCTATTACATAATTAAACAATTTAAATAGGAAAAAACATCCTCAATGACCTCTATTTTAGGTCCTTGTTATCTTAAAAGGACCCACACAACACTAATGTCAGGTACGTTAATAAGATTTTTCTTTGTTATAAGCGGAGCTAGATCATAAATTTGAGAGCTTTTGTTAATACAATTCTATAAGAGATCATCAACAGATCACTGCAATTCAAGTTTTAACAAACAATTGAGTATAGTACTGCTTATAATATAGCAGTACTCCGATATCCCTGCAATTGATATCGGTACACCAAACAACATTAGTTTGTGGTGTGTCAACATAAAACGGACAAATTGACATATTTTTAGCTCAATTTTGGCCTTATATGTTTTCAAATTTCTAGAATGGGTTGTGATGTTCTGGAGTGTAAGCTTAAGTCTGGATGGGTATTTCTAAAAAAAATTAAATTGTTTACTCGATGAGAAAATATCTTACCATTGACAACATGTTATACAAAAAAAAAATAGATTTTCTTTTTTTATAAAATCCAGCCTAGTCACTCCTCCAGATAGCGTCAAAAAAGAATTTTCGCACCACAGTTTGAGAACTACCGGTCTAAAATAGTATTCGGCAATTTCCATTATCACGAGAGATTTTCATTTGACTCTCAAAAACTTGATATTTATAAGGTAAGTCGTTGTCAAACGTTGAAGTTCTACGTTTCCTCCGTCATTTCAGCTGAAGAAACTTATTGTTTCATTAAAACAGACAAGATTTTTTTTGGTTCCCCCGTCATTGGACTGACTCCACACTCCTTTATAACACAGTTTGAGAAGCCCAGATTAGGTATTTTTTGAATAATTATTTGTTTTTACTTTTTTGACTCAGGGGTTTGAAATAAAGAAAATTTATTAGGATCATAGTTTTGAACATGATCCTCAATGAGACACTTATTTGACCCTCACCCACTCATCATCTAAAGCCCTCATTTAAATTATAAGAATTGATCATATTTATATATTCCAAAATATAAGTATGTTTTTTTCCAGCCTTGAATTTTGTACAATTTACATTTGCTCCGAAAAGATTCATAAGGATAACTTATTAAATGAAACAGCGGATAATTAATTGGCGTCTTCCATATTTAGAAACTTTCGTGAGAGGGACAAATGAATCTTTCACAATGGAGATTAAAGTTACTTGGCTATATAAAATCAATACATATTTATTTTTTCATTTGGTATTTCAATTCAGGATAACTATATAAAACACTTTTTGAAGTTTTTCTAAAAAGTTTTTTTAGATAAGTTTGGAAATTAATTATTATTTTGTTATAATTTATCTTTTTATAAATAAATTATCATATAGTGATCTATAAAGATTTAAAAAAATGACTCATACACGTAAAAAGGGTCTGGAATTTTGTAACCAGACCTATATCCAAGGAAAGACACTTCAAATTCTCGGAGGGGCAAGGGCTATCTCCAGAATTTTTACTTGCATGGTTGATTAGCTTCATACGACATTTTTATTTTTTTATTCTTGAACTTTATTAAAAGATATTTTTTAAAGAAAAAAAATATACTTGTTTTATTTAACCAAAGCATAACAATAGGATTTTCGAAAAAAATACAAAGGATATCTTTTTGTCATATAAGTACCATGTTTTGAAATAAACTTCGTTGCATAATATCTTGTAATTAGATACATCTTTCATGTTTTATTCATTTTATGATAATACAGAAGTAAAAATCTGACCTTCTTATGATATTAGTATTTTTTTTTATAGATTTCCGTAAGTCAATTTTGAGGAATTTATAAAATGCAATTATTCACGCCAGGAACAGGGGTCCCTCCATGAAAGTTTGCTACATTAGTGATTATGTTTTTTCCTACTTGATTAATAAAATTGAAACTAGAAGTTGACCTTTGTAGATCTATTCTTATAACATTTATCTGGTATTTAAAAGTTCTTAACTATCAAAAATTTCGAATATAACATGTTAATTGATGATAGCTTTTTATAAAAAATTTATCATGGAAGTCTTGTTTCATTTTTGTATTTAAAACTTAATAGTTGTAGCTAATAAAAAATATTATAGAATGGAATTTTGTTCAGAATATACAGGGTTGCCGAGATAAATCCAGACAAAATTCAAAAATGTTTTTTTAAAATTGTAGACTAGGTACAGATGTAAGCAATAAAACGACAATTATTTGTTTGAGATTTATTTTTTATTTTATTCAATGTGACTGCTCTAACCGGCAATCACTTTCTTGATCCTGGTCCTGAAGCTCTTGCAGGCATTCTCCATATCTGCAGCCGAGATCCTCGACCACTCCTTCTTCATGGTTGGCTTCAGGCTGTGCATGCTGTTTCGGTGCTTAAGCAGATATCTCTCTCCAACTTTCCAAGAAGAAGTAATCCAACAGATTGCAATCGGGAGAGTTGGAGGACCAGGTCTTGGGGGAGGGGGGCAGAAATCGTAAAATTAGGTCCTGATTAACTCTTGTCTGACGTGTGGTAGGGAGCAGAGTCATATTGCCACACGTAGGACTCAGTGACGTTTGCCTACAGAAGCACAGTGGACCTCAAACACACCACAAACACAGTAAAATTAACTTTTTCTCCCTTCTTGAATTAAAAAGGTGGCATGACCTACCCTGTGCTCATGATGACGTCCAAGACCATGAAGGAGCTGAAGTTCTTGGACTTGTACCCATAAGGGGCATTGTCCATAGACCTGGAGAGCCATTTTGAGAGTTCATTTTGGATTCAATAATGAATAGTTTCTCATCTGAGAAAATGACAGTGTGACCTGCATTGGACGTCTTGAACCTAGTGAGCAGAGTCTTGTTGTTGCCAACTTGACCTCCTTCTGTTTCTCAGTCAAGAGATGACACACAAATAACTTCTAGGAGGTCTTACCAAGCTCTCCCAATGCCGTTTGGATGGTGCTGTCAGCCACATCCTTCCTCCTGGCCAGTGTAGTCTGATTCAGGGATGGATCAGCGGAAACGGTTCTCTTTAAGGCTACCAGAAACCTAGGAGTAACTTTACGATCATTTCTGCGACTATGTCGGGATCTTTCATCCCCTTTCCTCATTTTTGTACCTAGTGTAGAGGTTGTAGACCTTGTTGCTGGCGTATCCCTTGAGCTTGATGATAGCAACTACTCCATGGCCTGCACGAGCAAATTCGATGACAGTGGATCTTTTGTTTTTTTCCATGACTCTAAGTGTCTATTTTGATAAAAAATCGGAAGAATATTATACACAAAACTACAACCTCTTATTTGAGACCCTCTGATTTGAATTCAGTGGAAGGATACAAATGTTATTATTAATTAAATTTTGTCCGAAAAAAATTAATGTTTCAAACTATTTTTAAACCAAAAATTATTTTTTGGATTTAATAAAATATTACAAAACCAAGCCCCCCCTCCCAATTTAATCCAGCAGATGCCAAGGACAAACTTTGAGACTATATTGGGATCATTATTTACAAGGGAGCCTGAGATTATTAACTTCCTGTGCTTCGAACAACGAGTGACTTAAACTCGAAGTTCTATTTTTTTTTTTTTTTTTTTTTTTTTGAATTGGGATAACATGGCATGTTTTTAGTAGTGTTGTGTCAGTCTTCATTTATTTAGTCCAGTCCAGTTCAGTCTTTGCACCGGTTATATGGATTATCAATACTAGAACTGATTAAAAAAGAAGAAATCAATTCAAATGATGTCATCAAGTACAGAGGTTCATTAGTTTTTTTGGAATGAACTGGACCAGACCGTTGTGTATGAGACTTCAGTCTTCAGGCCCGAATAATAACTGACACAAAACTAGTCTTTAGGTCTTGTTAAGTAATTTACTTAGTTATTTTACTGAAGGCTAAGCAACAATTACTCCTCAGAGAACAGTGATACCTGAACAATGTATCACTTTACTCATTACAATAAAATGGTAATTTAATTATTTTACAGAAGCAAGCTACCTTTTATTTCGATGTTATGATTAATTGATGTCACTTCTAACCCAAGGTATGACTACTGTATGTATTAAACAATATTAAATAAATGTAACATTTATCTTGGACATAAAACACACCTTTTGAGTAGATGATTCTTAAAGAATTCGCCCCACATTAATTAAGGATTTAATCATAAAGGATGAATAAATGGAATGTTTACATTCACTCATTAATTGAATTAAAGAAATAAATAAAAACTTGTACAATGTATAAACATATTTAGTTCAGCCAATGTCATGCTACATGAACCGTGAACCCTTTGCTTCTATAAGAGGTCAAGCGTGAAAATGAAAAAAATAAATATGAATTTAACTTTATTTATATATTTACTTTAGTCTTTGCACTGAAGTATGTTATTTAAAAGAAAAGGATTGGAATGAGTAATAATAATGAAAAAGAGATACTATAGGTATACCTAGCTACCTAATTGATAATTATTTATTTCTAGGTATAACAAAGTTTGTTGTAGACTCAGGCGGAAATAGCTCTGTGACACATGACACAGTTGTTATAATCATTTCTAATTTTACTTACATTTAATGTATATCACGTCAACGTTATATAAAAAAACTAATTAAAAACGGGAAAATTCTTGTAGTGTGTTTAAGAACACACATAATTTAATTATGTTGTATAATAAATAATATAAAAGTTAATAGCTAAATAAGTAAAACTTTTATAAAGGAAACACACATTGAAAATAATTATTTATTAATCAAATTCGCTTTTTAAGAAAAGTAATGAAAACATTACAAAACAACCCTAACAAAATCCTTAAACCACATGTTTTCAATTGTTTAATCAATATATTCATCTTGGGCGCTAATTTTTGTCTTAATACATTAGGATTTATCTTTTCCCGGGATATTTTTGTCAAGCAAGTTTCCTGGGAATATTTTTTGTAAATTTCGGTACCCCAAGAAATAATAAGATCCCATGAGAAAATGCAAAAAACTGTATACCTTAAAATTTATTTAATTTTTTCTCATTTCTTTCTTTTTCTAATAGCGCACGGGTTGACTTTTTAGAGCCTGTATGTCCCCACTTCTTGGAATTACGTCACCTTATCTTAACACAGAACAAAAAAAAACTCATAAAAAGTCATGATTGACGACCTATCTTTTTGGTAAATCGAGTTGTTGTATAAATTTGAAATACACAACCTTACGCGTGGGATAAAAAGCGTATGTTTACAATATTAGAATATATGTAAATCATGTTTGTTTTTTTCATTTAATATGTATTTAACGTTTAGTTTAATGAATTATACAGAGTGTGAACACAAAACTTGCAGTAGCATTTAATTACAATTTTATTCTCGTTATTATTAATTACGTACTATTAGTACTCCGCACAGGTGTCAGTGCCAAGAGGACTGCAGAATTAGTTGGTATCTCTATACGGACTACCTACAACATGAAAAGTCCATGACAGCCCCATACAACTAAGAAGAACCAAAAATGTTGTAGCAACAATATGGCTGACTTCTGCATTGCCCCCATATCCAGCCCTGACCATAATCCCTGGACTTTAAGTTTGGTGCGTCTCGGAGAAAATGTATGGCTTACCTCTCAGACAAATTTGGAGTTACTCTGACCTCCCATCATGACACCGTGGTACCCCTTAGGTACAATTTTCATCGTACAGAGCTGTCAATCTATTTGCCAGCGTGTAGAAGTTGTTATTGCTTGTGAAGGAAGACATATTTAATAAAAAAAATATAGCAATATATAGTATTTAAACATAATACAGTTTGATTTTGAGTTTTTTTTTTTTTTTGATTCCATAACAATCACGTTATTCGAAATTTAATCATGCTAATGCAAGGTTTGGGTCCCTAATCTGTATATAATTGAGTATTAGTTCGCCAAAACATGAACATGAGCAAGATGGTGCTGATGTACTAAGTTAATATAACAAACAATTAAGTATACAAACTACTAATTAACAATTAATTGTAAGCTGGCCCCAATATCCTCGGGTATGTAAGTAAGATACATGTAAGTAAACAATACTCGATCAGGTTTAAATGAAGCTTATATTATTAGATAAATATATTGGGGACTTCCATATAATTTCCAGTAGGTGGATAACCCAGATAAATCCCGGGAAAATAGGATACCGGGAGAGAAAACCTTTTGTACATACGAGTATAGTAGTTTTTATGTAGCAATAACAAGGAAATGAGGATATCCTTTCGTAGAATTTCTCAAATTTTAATACACTTACACGAGGCAGAATAAAAACTTAATGAACGACAGGAAAAACCCTATAAAATAAAATGGCACACATCATTGGTGTCAGATGAAGGAACTTTTTGTATGTTTCATTTTATGTGGACGTAAAAGCTGCAAATTCCTGTTATTTACGTATAATTTATTACACCTATGATTTAAGTACTTTTAGAAACTCACAGCAGCTGGTGTGTAAAAAAAAAAACAATACATAAAACAATGGGTTATTCATTGATTTTTTAAACAATATGAAACTTGAGTCCTGGCTTTGAAATATAGCATAATTTTTAAACAAGTTTATTGATTGATAATTAATTAATAATTCTTTATAAATCAAATGATTAATTAATCAGATCCAACAGTTTTTTTTGCACCCCACAATTTAGAAAAACAATAAAAATATATTTTTTATGACTTTTTATGCATATATTTTTATTTGAAATAATAAATCATCAATCAAACAATGTCTTAAATTTTTTGGGCAATTAGGATCATATATATCTTGATTTATTAAGCGACTTATTAGTGGATTGAAAAGTCCCTGGAAGAACCCATTTTCTTCGTCTATGATTGTAAGGAATACAAAACTACTTATAAATGTTATTTTTTTTTATATGAGACCCAGAAATATCCACCTTTGGAGAGAATTAGGATTATCTAACTTGCAGTTTGCACTTACTGAAGTTACTGAGAAATCATTTAATTGATTATTGCTTTCAATTAGAGGATAGAAATCCCATTTTAATCGAAAAAAATATGAAAACTAGTACATAAAGATAATGAGGACCTTCGAATATGTCATAAATTAAGTTCTGATCATTTAAATGTAATCGAAAATGCCAGACAACGGGTTATGCCAGCTTTTGAATTAATAAGTCATACAAGAGCTAATGCCATTTGACTTTTAAATGAGGCGGATCAATCTAAAGAGGAATTTGCTGATTTTATCTAACTTGTTGATAAATGGTTCGATGTCATGAACAGTTCATAACCTCTAATAAATAAAACTTTTGGATGTGGTTATGAGGTTAATTTGGAGGATCAATGCGGAATTCTTCTTTGAACGATAAATGTGAAACAATTAAACAAATTAAAAGTCCAAGTCATCTATCTTAAAGCCTTACCAAAAAGGAATAATTATTTCAACAAAGTCGATGATGGTGTTGTATGAAGATTCAGCTTCCTATATATCGACATCTTGCCTAAATCAGGATTGCTTAGAAAACTTTTTTTTCCAGAATGAAATATAGGATTGGGCGAACTAACTCTCATACTAATGGTGTATCTAATCAATATATAGATTTCGTAATATTGTAATCAGAGGTATTGGAAAGATTGTTGTTGAAAATGCTCCAGTTAATTTACAAAATGACGATCACTTTTATTTAATGATTCAACAAGTCAAAGTGCGTATATTGGATGAAAAATATTTAGAGAAACTCATGAATCTATAACAAAAGAAACGTTCGAAGACATTGAAGATTTTTATTTTTATAATTTTTATTTTTTGAAGAACAAGAAGAAGACAAGGACCCGGAATCTTGTAGTGAAGATTAAAATAGAAACTACAATGTAGTAGATTTTGCTAGTATTACGAATAAAATCAACTGTCAGAAAGAGGGATTTATATACGTTGTGGGGTATGTTGCCAAAAATATCCTCCCCCTAATTCCCAACATTAGGAATCCATACCTCATATCTTAATGTTCCACCTAGACCATGGCTACAAACTCTATCAAGAGGGAGATTAATTCAACCATCTACATAATTTATAAGCTTTTCAAAGAAAATGGAAGACGAATTTAATCGACTCCGCAAAACTATGTAGAGACTAAACCATTTGTTATAGATAGACTGATTAAAATTATTCATAGTAAATACCTTAATAAACCTAGTGAATTCATCAAAATTTATACGAACTCGAACATTTATGTGACTAAAATATATTAATAAATTAAATAAGAACTGTATAAAAAGTAAATTAGCTAGGAAAATAAGAAAGATGACTCATTTTGACTGTTTACTTCTAATGTATATTTTTATTGCAAGTTTTGAAGTAATTTTTTTATGTTTTTTAATTATTGATAATTTCCTATATAATATTTCATTTTTAACGTATGTTTAGTTTTATAAACTGAAAAGCATTTTAGTTCTAATTATTAAGATATATTACTTCATAATTATGTATGAATTTAATCAATGAATATAATAGTATATCGACTATGAAAACACGCTCAATCGGCATGGGAAAGAAAGGATATTTAGCTGCGAAATATGTTATTAAATATAATATAAAGGGGGGAAAAAGGATCAAGGTAAAAGATAAAGAAGTGGAAATGCGCGTATTTTTAAGCGTATGAGATTCGAATTGTACAAGTTATTATTTGTAAAAGAAAATTGCAAGTCACAACTTCCGCAAGTAGATTATACAATTGTATTCTAGCCTGCTTCAAAATGCATGCATTATCACTTCTCTAATTATGTTGGAATGAAAAATAACTTCATTATGATTTTTCACTTCACGTGAACTTAATAAAAAATAGTTTATAATAATTTACCTTAAGTGAAAGATTCAACAGAATACCAGAGGTGGGAAAAAGTGAAAATACTGCAAGTCCAAGTCAATTTTCTAGCTTTTGCTCAACAATCTGAATTATCTTATAGAATAATTTAAATCTAGTGGCAAAAGTTGAACCGACTTTTGAGGTCCAAGTTGAGTCGCCGGTCTTACCTTTTCGAGTCCAAGTCAATTCTCAAGTTTTTTATTGTGTTGAGTTGCAAGTCTTCAAAATATGGACTTAAGCACAATTACCAAACTCAACACAATAATTAATACCTATTATTATCGCAAGAGCACATTTCATTCTGGGGTTTAAAAAATCCCATTATACTTTTCATGTTAGGATATGAAGTTTGAAGGGTTAAGGAGTTTCATTAAATTATCTTATTGGTCATGCACATTTTTTATTTTTGTAGGAATACATATAGCGACAAAATCATTATTATAGGGAATTCATTCTAATAAATTCATTTGCACTTAGGATTGAATAAATAATCACAAAATAAAACTTGATATTTTATCCAATTATTGCTTGATGTTTATTAATATTTGTTGAGATAAATTATTAAAATCTAACAATTCCTGTACCAACCAATGCTGAGAACAGGTTCGATAATGATTTATGATCTGTTCTGTATGATGTCTTTTTTGTCAATTTGGACTGATATTTCGATCGAGACCAGAGTCGCAGACCATGGATAGAAGTATCATCGTTTTCCAATCGTCTACTGATTTCTTCGGTCTCACTCTTTTTATAAAATTTTATGCATTACAAAATCACACAATAAAGCGGAATATACAAAAATTTAAATCCATTTGTTTCATCATACAGTTTTTATTTTAATTAATTTAGTTTAATAAAAAGATTTACAAAAATGAACATTTATATGTATAATATGTTAATAAATAAAGAAACATACTTTATTTTATACTTGAAGTCCTAAAACGGCCCAATTTTCTCAATGCAGAATTTATTACAGCCAAGTGGTATATCAGCCTACTTCAATTTCCAATTACGTTACTTGTACACATATAAAACAATTTTAACTTTATATGAATGTCATGTTACCAAAATTCACAATTTGGATACTCGCATGAAGTTATTAACAATATATCTATAAAATCAATTTAGTTCAATCGGATTCTCAATCTACAATTTCTGCTGTTCTAAATCAGTTTACAAGAAGTGATATAGTAAAGAAGTGTAAATAAATATTAAACATCAGAAAATGTGAAATAAACATTCATCTCGATTGGTGCAAAGGTCATTTAGATATTTCAGGAAAGAGACTATCTTGCAAAGAGTGGTACTGAAAGGCAAAATCGTTTGTGCTTTGGAGCACCTCCCAGCTACATAAAGAAGGTGGTGGGTGAGTTATTTTTCAAAGTTTGGTGCAAGGTATACAGCGAAGATCAAAGAATGAAACATACATATAACATGTTGAAGAAACCAAAACAAAAGAGTGTCAAACTTTCGGTTCAAAACATGAACTTACTTGTTCAACCCTACACAGGTCATGGGCCATTTTCAGACAGAAACTCCTTAACAAAAATGAAACAAATACATTAAATATAAAATTAAGTAGCTACATACATATGTTTATTTAATGGAAGTAAATTGCATAGAATGCTCCTATTGATTAAGTGATTTAATGGAAGTAAATTGCTCATTGATTAAGTGACTCACACGTTTCTGTACTACAAAATGAAATTTCGTATCGATTATCTTTAAGGTTTTTTTCTCGAAAATTACATGTTACGGCCTCACTGCCATGTGCACCTACAACTCCCTTTATGTTTAATCAATAATTAGTTTACTGGATGTGCCAGATGGAAGAATAATCATGTGAAATAGATCAGGTATCTCTTCTATCTTTTTATATGTGGACGGTTAACCTACATACTATCTACGTATTTTTCTTAATTAATGTATCGGGAAAAAACTCTTGCTCTTTGAGTCTACGTCCTGTTATTAATATGAAACCCCACTAAATTGAATTCCTTAGGTCAAATTTATTTTCTTTCTTTTATGTTAGTGAGACCAGGTAGAAATTTGAAAGAGTTTGATTAATTGATATATCTTCTTCTTTCGACAAAGGAGTCAGGCCCTTTCAACTTTTTCGTTTGATCGAAAAAAGAACAATAAAGGGATGCAGGTGACCGAGATAAAAAATATGTTTACGTACAAATATAAGCATGATGACAGCATTTGAGATTAAAATTAAAAATATTACATTTCCAGGCTAGAGTTGAAGTCCTTCATTGAATATATATACATATATATGGTACATTAACACGAAAACAATCTTTAACAAAAGTCAAGAAAGAAAAAAATGAATATATTTAATTTTTTACATCATATATACCTGCACTGGTAAAAAAAAGTTTGGGTAAAAAATACTTTTTCGTCATTTTTATCCATTTTTATGACTTTATAAATATTTTACTTTAACCCAATGAAAATTATTATGAATAAAATAGTTCCATAAAATATTTTTTATATAAAAACCCAGCTGTTTTGTCCAGGCTTAATTTCATATGTAATGTTTTTTTCTGGCAAGTATGAGAATATACAACAGTACAACAGCCCAAAACATATATCCAAGGTCAGCAAAAAAAATAATTGGAAAAGAAAGAAGCCTCTTACATCTTATCTATTATGCAATGGCGAGTGCAATCTCCTGATTTGAATCCTATAGAGCTATTGTGGGAACACCTAAACATAAAAGACGAGAAAAGTGCCCCAAAAGCCATTGGAAGATTTAGAAAAATCCATGGAGTGATAATACACCTGCCTATCTTGAAAAACTAACAGCAAGTAATAGTATTAGTAATTGCAGTAAAGGGAGGGTTTTTTTGACGAAGCTACAATTTAAAATTTGAACCAAAATACTTTGATTTTTTACAAATAAATGTTTATACCAATATCGAACCTTAATTTTTTTTTCTTTTTAATAGCCCTATTAATGTGCTCCTTTATAATTAAGTCATAAGTAGTAAGAAAAATAAGTGAAATTCTATTTTTTTCCAAACTTTTTTTTTTGCCAGTGTACATATAACCCAATATTTTACTTCGTTAGTTTGTTCAATTAGGGTTTATGTATGCAAACTTCTTGGATAAGCTAGGATGATGAAATGATAAAAAAACCTTCATTTTGTTGATGATACTTAATTTGGCCCCCATTTGACCTTCACAAGTCAATTCAGTATAATCTCAATTCTTTTGTTGTGACAATTATTTTTTGCTACTTAAAGTTCAATTTGTGGCACTCCTATAGGATAAATCAAAATAACTTCCTTCCTGACATAATTGATGAATATTTGCTGAAAAATACAAAATATAATCCAATGTAAAGTTTGGGAAAAATCATTTTAACTTGTTTTTGTAATGACGGTTCACACAAATATTTAAAAAGGTGATTGATTCTTGGTTTGAACCTTCTGTTTTATTTTGAAGGAATATACGGGAAACAAATTACCCCCCCCATTAAAAGTCCCATATAATTACTTACACATCATTCGAAACAACTTTCCTATTCTTTGTTAAGGAATTTGTAGTGGATGCAAAGATTCATATATTTTGAAAATATGACATTTAAAATCAAGGTGACTATATATATTTAATTAGTGTTGAATGGACACTTATAGTTTGGATTACGAGCAACATTAGTGTGTGAGAAGTGATCGTAATAATTAATCTTACTATTACTTAATGTAAAAAGCAGCGTGTTCAGTCGGTCTAGCTCAAGTTTCACATAGAACCTGAATTAAGATTGACATTTTTGAATTTAATTCAAAATATTTTCGATTTGGTTTTTTTTAAGTTTTTCAGTTTCTACTAACCTTCAAAAGTCAGCTGTCAAAATTGTATGACAGTTTGTTCTTTAGCTTGTGAATTATTTTGCTATATGTGATACTACTTTTTTTATTTCTAAAACAATGCATCAAAAATAATTTAATTTTTTAATTTTACACTCCTTCTTGATGGGAAAAAATACTGTTTAAGCTTAGCATTGGCTTGAAAAGTGTTATGGGGACTCTGGTTTATAAAACAACTAAAAAAAAGTTAAAAAAATAATAAATTTAAAAAATATAATTTTGAAGGAAAAAATGCGGTTTTTTTTTGTAAAACCATGAACTTTTTAAACCATATGCAAATTTTTTTATAAAAACTTTAAGGCAAAGCCTCCCCCCCTCCCTCTCAAATAAAATGACACGACTGGTATATATAACAAACGGGACCAACTGTTCTTTTTTCTTCCCTGGGTTTGGGGAGTTTTTTTATGAATTCATAGTATGCCCGGTTTTATTCAGGATATATTCGTATATATTTTCTAAAAACCATAAGCAAGAACAATAATATTTTATTCTCAATGTACTAATTTGAAAATATTGCTCGTCTTTTTGGTAAAAAATAAAGTATAGTGACTTCATAATATAATTTACTTAAATATGAATGTATTATTTGATTTAATTTTTAATTTCAAACTCCTGTAATATCTTAAATTATGAGAATAATTCCTTCATACACCGACTTCGTTTTGGTAAAAAGTCAAAGAAATTAAACTTGAAGCGGCATTTGCTTCCCATTTCCAAATCTCGACCAGCTCGTACATAAAAAAACTTGTATGTATCTCAATGCAAATTGTTGCTCGGAATCCACTTTGTATCTCAAAAACTCGTATAGAAGGATACTCGTACTTATATCATCGTCAAATCGATTTAATAGAGGCATAAAATTGATTTGTTTAAATATGAATATTCTTTCGTCTACTGTAACTTCAAAATACAAACTTTTAATCATACTGAAGCAAACGTGACGTGTCAACCTAAAAACAAGCTTGAGCAAAAATCAAAGAAAGGAAAAAATCTTAGTTATTTTTATATACAGGACAATATTTCATCTACATATTCTAGTCTAATATAAGCTTTCTATTCCAATTTGTGAGACATAATAATTTGAATTACCTTTCACTGATTTATATTGTCCGCTAACTAGGTCCTTTGAAATAAAATCTGTTCATTTATTGTTTTTTTAATGTGTCGGTCAATTTTGGTAACTTGAAGTGTCATATGCAACGAAAGGTAAAAAAGAATAATTTGTGGATAGAAATCAACGATAATTCCTCAAAGAATACTAATGTAATCTGCACTCAAATTTGAGAAAAATCATACTAGCTACTTTTGTGTTGATTGCTCACAAATAACGTATTATGTATGATTCACAAGCGTGTTAACTGACAATTATTCATAGCTCATAGAAAAATAAACTAAGTAAAACATAATTGTATGTTATCAGTACACTATAACGCAGAAAAAAAATAAATAAATCAGAAACTATGAGACATTGTAAATGGTAGATTCATATCGATTTATCGACAAAATCTATTCTAAACTACTCATTGATAATAATAATGATAAAAATGGACTCCGGTTGAGTTGAAATATGTAACACATGCAAAATTAATTATTCAATCATTGGTAAACATGTTCTTGAAATAATCGCCTTATTATTTATATCAAGTCAGTGCTCTTATTCATGACTTAATATTCTATTATTAAAGTAAATATTTATATTTTATGTTAAAAAATAAAGTTTTATCAATTATTTTCCAGATGCTTTACTTTATAAACTTTTATGATATAAACCTAATATGACTTAACGAAATATTATTTGTTCTCAAATTGATATGCAACTAATAAAACGTATTTTAAATTAAACTTTCTTCATGCAATATCGAACAAAATTGTCAAAGATGCAATAAGTTTAATTGACCTTGGTGAATGTTACCTTCGAGCAGAAGGAGGGGCTTTGACTCGAAACTTGCCACTCTTCTTGGACTTGAGTGGATATTTGAAGACTTGCAACTTGTGAATCGATTTTGACTCTAAATCTATTTTTTTTTTTTTAATTTTCAAGAAAAGTTTTAACACTATCAATTCTACAATATAATTATGCACTTGAAATTAATTTAAAAAAAAATCTAAAGACTCAAACTAGACTTGATGAAAATATTCAAATATTCAAGCAATACCAAGTACTCCCGCTAGTTTATGATGAAATAAAGGCTTCCACTTCTGAGCTAGCCCTCGCCCAAAAATCAAGTAATCCCACAAGCATTAGCATCCCAATTGTCCTCATTTCCCTTTTTATTCTACATTTTTAGTCGAAAAAGTATGGAAAGGCTCCAAAATAAAAGTACCTATTTCGACATTAAAACTGGTACAAAATATTATTATTGTGTCAAGACATAATAATACCTCAATCCTTAGCAACTAACTCATAGTGTCAAATGTTAATTTCGTTATATGTCATTTCCGATCCTATACTAAAAATTTGACAAATAAGCTATTTTAAAGGGTTTTTTGTTATTGCGAAATTATAATGTTAATTAATGTACATATTATAATGATTCATATGTGTAGGAAATGAGACACAGGTTTTTTTTTTCATTACAATATGGTAAAAGACATGCATACATGCAGATAAATATACTTCACCCCATGAGTATGTAAAGTTGTTGGATAGATTCCAAAATATTAGCAACACACTGTATCGAAATGTAGAGTACACTCATAATTAACTAAATATAGCTTTGTTTTGTTGCATTAAGTATGTATATATAAAAGAGAAATAATAGATTAGGTACTGACCTTTTTTTGTGAAGGAATAAACATGGGTGTATGAAGGTATTTGTCAAGTGTATTGTTTAAGTATGTATATTGTAGGTAAATGAAAGATCTAATTTTTACTTTACATATGTTTGTTTTTTTAAGCGAAAGGGTTATACAGTATTATTATATGTCAACTAACAAATATAGCACAGGTACTTACTGGGGTGTTTTATTTCCCGGGAAATTGTCTTTGATTTGGATGCCGGGAAAAAATATGTGTTAGATCCAAGGAAATATCAGGATCCCTTTAGTAAATAATGAAAATATGTGAAATTTAAGTATTATTTTGAAGAATCAAATTATTTTTGGCAAGTTTTAGTCTTATACTTTATTATTATCATAAAGAGTGTGTAGCTTGTTTTTTGTAGCCTGCAGGTCCCTCAAGTTCGAATTTTGTAGGTGATAAAAAAACTCAATTTTGCTATAGTTCGGGTAGTATAATTGTAAAATACGGTTTTAGGACATTTGGGCAAAAAAGTTTTGCCAGAGGAGATTTGACGAACGTAAATTGTTCCAAAGGACAATTTCACGGTCGTACATTTGGCCAAAAATGATATTTAATATATTGATCTATGCGATTGTATATAGGTATAAATATAATTTAAAATGATAGCATGATAAAGATATATTGTTCATATGCTATATATATTCTATATCTTACACGGAAAATTACATGGGAGAAAATTGACATGAAGGAAAATTGCAGTTTAGAAAAATTGCCCGGGAGAAAATTGACCGAATTTTGGTCAAACATTATAAACTCATTTAATATCGTTTATGACAAATATCTAAACATATTTGTTTGTTCCATCCCCCCTGGGAGTACCTTCAAGTGTGAGTAATATTATTGCAATATAGGAAGAGGAGGGGGGGGGGGATAAAGAGAAATAGATAAGGGCTTCTTAAGATATGTTTAAATACTCTCTTCCCTCAGATTTGCCAGGGTCCCGTAGGTAGTGTGGGATAGTTAAAACCCATCGTCAATGTATCATATACATGTAAGGAACCCCCTTAATAACAAAGAATAGTTTCAAGCCCTCAGTTTGGACGTGGAAGTCTTGGTCAATCAAATGTCATGGCCCAGATTAACAAGGTGCATGTCTCATATTCATTTAAATAGAATTCAAAATTTTATAAGCGATGTTAGTTCACTGTATAATTCTATAATATAACTTCAGTACGCACATTAACATTTTTTTAAATCTCCTTCATAGCATATGCAATATAATCATTTTGCAATTTTTGTTAAGATTAAAAGTGTGAGGCCCTTTCTTGGAGCGAGGACGGTATTCAATATTTTGTAGAATACATAAGAGGGCTCTAGTATTTCCTGAGTTTTTGTTCTTTTACAACCTCTGTAACTCTCACAAAATTATTTAAATGCCTATTGAAATTGAAATTATGTTATTTGCATGTAACGTAGTACCCATAAGAAAAAAAGTTAAATGCTGTAAAAATCCCCCAAAAAATCCAACTTTCAATTTGTAATCGAGGCTTAAATTATTTTTGGTATTAAAGGGGTTCTTTGGATGTATTGGATGAATTGATGGTCGTTTTTAAGGATTCAGGTGTGCCCCAAGTACCCTGCACAACCTGAAGGTTTTTAACTACTTTTGGTGTTAGAGGGGTTCCTTGGATTTATTGGATGAATTGGTGGTGGTTTATACCAATCCTAGTGCAGTTTTCCTTGTACCATTATGTATGTAAATAAATGAATTAGAGTTATTTTGCAGAAGAATATTTTTTTTATTTGTTATATTTATTAATGATCATTATATAGGCACAACACAGTAGTATTTTGTCCAAATCTTTACCATTGTAGTACATTATATAAATTAACTAATAAACAAAAACAACAACAGTTCTAATACAAGAAGTGGGAATCACTTTTCTATTATCAATAAATTATCATTTGACCTAAGGAAATTATTCATATAGGAAATATTTCATGGATGGACAAACAAGAGTATTATCAGGCAAGTGCAGAAAACTCTATAGGAAAATCACTGTTATTCTCTGATACAACGCTTATTCGTCAATCCAATGGTGCATACTACTGTGTTGTGTTTAGATAATGGTCATTAATGAATATAATTAATAAAAAAATATTCATCTGCAAAATAACACTAATTAATTTATATATATATGATATATACGTCTATCATTCCATCAATACCTATTTATCATTATATCATTTTAAATTGAATTAATATATAAATATACTAAATATCATTTTTGGTCTAAATGCTTCCTTGGTAAATTGTACCTTCGTCTAATTTTACTTGGCGAAAGGTCCGTTTGGCAAATCGTCCTTCGCAAAGAATGTTTTTAATCAATTGTCTGCTCACGGTATAATAAACAATCTGATACGCTGGATAAAGTCAACTCTGTATTCATATATAATTAAATTTAGAATTTCCCAAGAAAAAGAGATCCCAGGATCTAGCTAAAAAAAACCATAATACTTAAAATGTTGGTATGTGAGTCATTTCGAAAATATTGCAATCACGACAGCACTGTTTATAGAGATCTTACTCAATTGTATTGTTGTATGGTTTTAAGGGTAATTAACATACTTACATGTGTTTCTGCAGGTTATTTATCTGGGATGAGAGTCTAGCTTTAAAAAATATTTCTTTATATTTTTAAGTTTTAATTTTAAAAAGTTTTGAGGGCTTATGTCATTGCTTGGCCAATTTTTTTATGCTGTAAGACACTACAAGCAAAAGTTTCCGATACCGATATAGTGTATAACCGTTTTAAATGCGATAGTATCCCGGTACTAGTATGTCCACAGGATGTTTTTTTGAGATGGGAGTCTAGTTTAAAATGTACAGCCACAAATCATGTTGTTACACAATCACCGTGCCTATATAATTAATTACGTAATGACTCTGCCAGTATTAATTCTAATACTAATGTAGTATGGTGTGGGATTACAAGTGTTTATATCCTGTCATCATTATATTTAGTGCCGGTAAATTGAGCAACTCTAAGTTTCATTGACATTATTTTAACCCATTTCTTAAAAGCATTGTATATTTATTTATATATATCTTGTATCTATTGAACTGTTTTTTAAAGTTAAAAAAATGCCTATGATGATAATTTTAATTAAAATTTTTTAGTGGAGTTTTATTTCCTTGGCATTTTTCCACTAATTTTCTTTATTTGTTTTTACTACGAGTCTCACTTTCAATATTGCAAATAATGCAGACAAAAGTCTAAATACTTTATTAAAGTACTTTTTTGTCTCATTCATCTAGAAAAGTGACTGTACTCCTTCATCGACTATGAAACATTTCACTTGCAAAATGAATTAGAGATGCAATAGCATTCGTATCAAGAGATAAAAATATCCCCCATCTAAAGAGCTTAGATGTTTAGCATTCACATATATGTACAGATGTGAGAATTAGGGTACCTTCTCGCGACCCCAATTACCCTAAATTTGTAAGGCTTCTAAATCTACGAGTAATTCCGAAAATCCTAAAAAAAAAAGTATTTTCATGGAAACTTCGCATTTAAATATTTGATAATATAAGCTTCCTTTATGTTATTAATTCAATTAAAAGTTGAATACAGACATTTATTTAAGATTCACTGCAGATAAAACGATTTATGTGACTCGACAAAACAATCTATATCAAATAATATTTTACAATAACTTCACTTTACTTAATTTTAGATCTCTCATTAATTATTTATAAGATAAATTTCTCAAATTTCACAGAAATTTTTTTACTATCTCATACAAAATTTGCTATAATCCTTTAAATCATAAATAGATTTCTAGGTATTTCCCTAAAGACAATTTACTGTGAAATTAGAAAGCACAGTAAGGGAATATGTCTAAAAACGAAAATTAAGTTGTATCTCCAATTGTTCTTGATATCGGTTTTGGTGTCCCCTCAATTTCATTTTCCTGAAAGTTTTGATATTTGTGTCAAATACAAAAGTAACTAGAGTTAAATCAAGTTATTAATCCCTAATGGCTTTGTACTGTCAGTGTCTCGAGTTAGGTAATCCTAACCATAACACAAATCATCATCACATCTCTTCTATTAATCTTGTATTTATAATTTTTTTCATTTATTTAAACCATTCATTTTTTTAAATAAAATACTGTGTAACAATAAAATACTTTTTCAATATATTAAAATAAAAGATTACATTTTTGTTTTAAAAATAGAACAAGTACAATATTAACTGACGCTTTCGATAACTTTATAGAAATTGATAAATTAAAAAATATATAATATGAAACGAAAACCAATAATCAAACAGCACAAGGTTAATAGAAATACGTGATTATACAATAACACATAAACGACTAATGTTTGACTTCCACAACGCTTTTCATATAAACGTCATAGTAGATGAGTGGCTGCGTGTTGTGTCAAAATATGTTTGTCTTGCCCAGCATTCCTTACGATACATTAAATTGAACATTCTAGCTATAGTGACGTCATATACTATGAGTGGTTACGTATTTTGTCAAAATCTGCCTGTCTTGCATAGCAGTCGGTACAATACATCAGATTGAAAATTCTAGCAGGTCCGATTACATGATGGTCTAACCTTGTATTTCTATTAACCTTGTACACCATACATTTTTAATGATTAAATATAGCCAAATATATAATTTGACTCATCAATGAATGATACATAATCCCATGAGAGTGCACGTGTAATAATTCACCCGGTTATTTCCTATTGCTTCAAGTGATAAAACATTATATAGTAAGGAAAAAAAATGCGTTTTTTTCTTCTAAATTATTTTTTTAGACTATTATTTGTTTTATTGTTTTAGGCAGCGGAGTCCCGTAAACCCTTTTCAAGCCACTGTTTAGATGTAAAGGTACGTCTTCCCAACAAGAAGCAGTGTAAAATTAAAACACAAAATTGTCATTAATCCATTGTTCTGGAATTAACATATGTAGCGTCACATATAGCACAATAACTCACAAACTAAACAATGGATTGTATTAAAATTTTGACAGCAGTCTTTTTAAGGTAGGTACTAACTGAAAATGAGTTGAATTACAAAAAAACACAGCGTTTTCATCGTACTTTTCACTGTGTTATAGTTTTATTTGTATCTATCATATAACTATACAAATAAGGGCATTATAATTTACTTACGATATGATATTATAGATAAATAAAAATGCTGCAACAAGTGACTGCCCAGTTCAAATCCTATGACAAATACACTTAATTATCCAAGGTATTTATTTTTGTCTATTAACTTTTTTTTATCTTATTTGAAATATCAGCTATAAGAGAAGTGTAAATTCTTCTATTCTTACATAGAGAAATGAATTGGACATATAAGACGTTCAGTGATAACGAAATACAATCTGATTGTACACACATACGAAATTGATATCAAGTTTCATTGAATAATTCAACATTTAAAAGGAGACTGGGGACAGTTAGAACACTCTTTGTTTTATACTAAATTCATCCAAGTTTATTTGACTTAGACTGATAAAATTTGAACAATACATACTTACAAATGTTTGCTATTGTTTGAGCTTATTTGAAGTTATACTAGTCATTTGTTTTTCCCCAAATTATAATTAAATTCACTCGTCAAAAGTTTCAACTCTCTTAATGCCTGTTAGTCAGTAAAAAAATAAATTTTTGTTAGTAATTTATCTAGAATTGACTAAATAATATTTCAAAAGTAATAAAAAACTAGACTTTTTATGACGTTCAATAATTAACTTATAATTCATTTTTATAGATTAATATATATTGAAATGTATATAAGGTGACATTGTTACTTTTTTTGTAAGAAACAAATAGGCTAAACTTTTGCAAGAATGAAAAGAAGTAGGACATGGAGGCTTTATGTCAGACTCCTTTTTTAATACATCTGTCTATTTTTCATAATGATTTCCTTTGGTTCCTACCATGGCGGCAAACTTAAGCCAAAAGGCGATATAGCACTTTTTAATAAAGGCCTCAGAAATGGCAGGCCACTGCTTTTCTTGAGAGGAGCACAGGAACTTTTCTTGACTACACCCCAAATGGCCTAGTCTAAGAAGTAAAAGTCTGGAGAGGAAGGCTGGACTGCTCACCCATTATGATTTAACCATCCCAATAATTTCTGGCCTCTCTTATCCTAGTTGGCCTTGGTTGCTGTTGAAACCAGTTTTTGTTGTCGTCGTACATAAGACGCCTTCATCAAATCTTTCACATACCTTCTCATAGTACAATCACTCACATTGACAGCCTTAGCATGCTGTTTCACCGACTTAGTTTGAATTCTGGTGATTCCGATGTCCACATCCTCTAGGATCCCGATTTTCCTGGGTCTACAGCTACCAGGGGACCTCTCAGGCCTCTGACTTGAAGCATAGATTTTTAATCTTGTAACAAGACTCCGGGAGTCCCCTATGACCATCGTTATCTCCTCGACACTAACTGGGCATGGAACAAATCAGACATAATTTTCTCTTAAATACTGACAGCTGTTGATTTTAAAAGTTTTATTTATTATTGTTTACAGGAATAGTCCCTACTTTTAATGGTGTAACCTAGTATTTCAAAATATTCATCCTATAGTATTCCAGATTGATTTAAAGTCAATTCAACAATTTTACCTCGCAGACTAGAGATCACTGATTAGTGTTATCGATCAGATACACTATCTCTCCATAAATGGTAGCTACGGACTAAAAACATCTTTTTGTAAAGTGTAATTATATAAGATAATTAAGAGCAACAAGCAATGAAAAGTATATAGGTGGGTTCTTAAAGCACTTCCATTTTACTTTTAGACTTTAGTTACTCTTTCTTTTCTTTGCACCTCTGCTATGAAATACCAGATTCAGATTGAATATATTTAACAAAACATTTTCTTCTTGGAGTCACTCCATTCCTTTGCCTTGAACTTGCCCACTTTCCTCTGAAGGTGGAGTTAAATGTGGAATAGAATAAAAGACATAACTAATGTGTAATAACCAAACTAAAAAAAAACATATTCTCCGCCAGGTGGTTGGAGAGTTTGTAGTTAGTTGTTCAAACTAGTTGTTATACAAAAATGGTGCATACTGAAAATTATTTTCACAACTCCCTCTATGTGAGTGAAATACACCTATGTTTTTTATATTTAAGGAAATATCATTCAGGGAGTTGTTTTTTGTTTTTGTTTTTTTGCGTGAGACTGTGCCACTCTCTGTTGCTTTGTTTAAAACCTAATATAAGTAAACGCTTATGCCCGAATGACTTCCAAGTTATTCGTCCACTACGGTTCTTAAAAAGAAGTTACTTTGACGATTTAGCTTGAATTAATTCGGTTCTGATGCATTGGGAAACAAAAAATGATGACATCAATGATATTAAAAGTATAATTACGGCATTAATAGTAACTACTAATTATGACATCAGTCCTGACATTACATATTTTTCCATGGATCCGGCTATGAGGACTCGGATTTGACCTAGATAGTAAAAAGGTTTAATCCAATAAAGTCTTGAATATTAGATTAGATGAATATTTACCTTTTATCTTTCTTGCTTTGAATGTTTATAAAAGAAATAAAAAGAAAAAGTAAGTAAAGTATTAAAATAGAATTCCAACGTTGTGTCAAACCGCCTTCATTAATACAATTTTTGCAATTATTCCCTTTGTACTGAGTGCTACAATATATCAAATTTCTTCGCAATTAGTAAGTTTTATATTTTAATAAGATTTAATTAATTGATAATAAAAGAATCAATAATTTCGATGATGTCAGTAACAGAAAAACAATAGACTACGAATAATATTGTTCCTCAGGAAAAAATAGTTTTAAGATGAGTTTTTATTCCATATCTCAAATTATTGATTTTCCCCCTACAGTAATCTGCATTATATTATACAAATGTAAAGGAAAGTTTTAGTCATAGCTTATTGATATTTGAGATTAGGGGCAGTTGCAACAGTCTAGTGTTGCAAAAGTTCTGCTTCTTTCCTACAACTTATTTCGAAACTAAAAAAACCGTATGTATGAAGCAGTTTTATTGCTTAGAAATACAAAAATTTAGTTTATAGCTTACATGTGTTGATTCGGCATCTGCTTTAAAAAGAAAAAAACATAAAAAACTATATATGAATATTAAACTTTTTCCTCTATTACATATATTTTATATATAAAGTCAACTCTGCAACAAAATAAAAATAAATTATATGATATAAAAAAGTATTTCACGTACACAAAAAAAACAATAATCAAGATTTAAGATGGCATAAATGTGTATTTATATCATTCTTTTGACTGAATCACGCAAGGTGCTCTGTTTACTGCATAATATTAATCCTTTGGGCATATAAATCCATGCAAAAAAATAAGGGATCCTCAAAATGTAAAAAGTTGTATGAATGATATATATTTTATGAAATAAATTTTTTTCCAAAAAAAATAAAGAAAAGTTAATATATTTTTGTTGTAGCCACTAAGACCTCAAGTCTGTACCTTGAACACATTGCTGACGTATTTATTGAACATATCAGCCTACTCCTGCTCAACTGAGTCCTTTGATTAATCAACATTGCGGTGGTGGACATTGCAGACCTTGCTCTATACAAAGCCCCATATTCCATGCCCAATGGCTAAAAGCCCGGTGATGATGGGGCACAATTTTCAAGTCCTGAAATCGGTGAGGGTTTCCTAGCACCAAGCTTGAGTTGTTGTGGTCTTATGGCCAAGTGTTGTTTCTTGTTGACTACAATAATCCCTTTTGGGGTAGTTGGCATCCAAACAAGGCTTCACATCCTCTTTCACAAAGTGATGGACGCTAAGAATATCTGTAATCTGTTATCTTTTTGTATCCATTGTCGTTGTTTGTTGAAGTATTCCAACCAATAATAGTGTATGAAAGATGATAAATTTTGAAACAATTCTTGTGTTATTACCCAACATCGATTCAAGTAACAATACATCATTGGAGCTCTAATTGGCGTGGTGAGCTTTGCTTACACACATTCCAAGTTTAATAGAAAAACAAGGTAATACCATAACGCGTGTATGACTGATGCTTGACTTCCACCAAGCTTTTTAATATTGATGTCATTGTGTATGTAAGTGGTTGCATGCTTTGTCAAAATCTCTTTCTTACGCAGCAGTCGGTACAATGCATCCAATTTAAAATTCTAGCAAGCCCTCATTACATGATGGTCTAACCTTGTATAAAGCCTTCTATAAATGAATAAAAAATTGACTTTAATAAAAAAGGTAACCCAAAATTCTCAATGATTATGGAGAGAAATTACCAGAGGTGGTAGAAGTCCTTATAATGCAAGTACATGTCGAGTCTCAAGGCTTAGATGACAAGTCCAAGTCCATGAATATTTTCATGAGGTTGAATTCAAGTAATCAGAAAATAGAATATAGTGAAAAGAGTACTTTATTACCAGTGAAAAAAACATTATAACTCGAGTCCATGTTGTGGCTTGAGTCCTATTCTCGACTTATGATTTCGAAAGTTTAGATTAAAAGTTTAAGAACCTCTGGTCTACATAAAGCTGCACCAGGTTGAGCTCTTATCTCTTCAACTGTAAATGAAACGATGAAATTTTTTTACACTGTAAAAAGAGATATTGACGAGTCAATGTGATCAATTTTTCCCCAAATATAGATTGGTACGATGATAATTTTTGTCTGCTATGTGAACTGAGGATTCCCTGAATTACTCTGCAGGCAAATGCATGAATTCACTTTATTAATCGAATTAACAAGGTATATTTTGCTAAGGAAAGGAAAAATTACATATGTCACGAGGAAAAATTATAAAGTAACGTCAATGATGATACCTCAAAAGTTACATCTATTATGGGGTAATTTTTCCCTCAGCCATAGAAATCTTCTCTGGCAAATAAGTGTTTTTCGTCACTTTTATGTATATGTATGGTTGGACCGAATCAAGTCTCGAGTCTTTGAGTTCTTGTCTGAAGTCATAGTTTAATAAGACTTAAGTGAGACTCGAAGTCCGAGTTGGGACTGTACGAGACGCCCCATCTCTCATTTCGTCATCATCGTCAATTTTAGATTCCAGTGATAGTGTAAGTTATAAATAGTTCTAATAATCATACTAATTTTAAAAAAAAGAACGTTTTTGTCTCGTAGCTTCGATCCTTATTCAAGTCTGATTTTTTTTTTCAATTGCCGAGTCAGACGATTTAATTTATAATAGACGTATTGTACGACTGACTCAAGTGTGAGTCCCCAGCTGCTCTGCGATGTAGCACTTTATAGGATATTAAATTTTAATCCTTTATAGACAGCGACGTCCTCATGTGTTAAATTCATTCATCTCTATTGCAAAACTCCATATTTTAAATTAAGTAATGAAACATGAGTCAAGCTCGTATTGTATTTTTGGGCAAAGGTGGAACTTGTGGGGGGTCGCGGAAGTAAAACATAACATGCACAAACAGAGAAGGGGATTCTGCACTAAAAAATAGTAATGATTCATAAAATTGACCGCTGTTTATAAATATATATCAATATAAACATTTTGCTACATAATACAGGGTTTGAATACAGTTGTTTTTGGACTTGGCATATGAAACTTCAAGAACATAATTTTCGAGGATCTAATGTTTATAACAACGTATAATTTATATAATATAAAAATGTATGGGTTCTGCTAGATGTGTGGGACAACATAAGGACAATATTGTTATTAGGGGTGTTCGTTCTATCCTATGGATTTAAATTGGTGGTCAACACCTTCATATAGTCTGTGAAACTGGCTATAATAAGAGATAATCAAATCAGTGAGTTATCGGATCAAAAAATCTGATCAAACAAATCGGTTGCCTTTCTACCACCTTCACGGTTTCTTATAATGTCATCCTTGATCATAATATTCTAAGTAGTATACCTAGGAACACCTAATTGCTTAGAACTCTCTATTGGTGTCTTGCCTACTTTTAATGACTTGCAGATTGGAATTTGTTTATCTAGTTAAAAAGCCAAGAAGGTGTTTTGTATTACTAGCCATTTACAATCGATATTTCTTAGTGAGGCCATATTTTGATTTTAAAGCTTTAGTGGAGTGTAGGTTAAAATATTGATATAAGTAAAATTTAAAAACACAACAGGAACCCAAATATTTTATTTTGGTCTTTATTTATTTTAATTTGACTCTTATTTTTGGTCGAATGAAAATCAACTGAACCGAGAAAAAATCGGGCATATGATGAATTTATGAATAAGTCCGAATGCCAAAAGAGAACATGTCCTTGGAAAAGAGAACGATTGGTCACCATATTAGATCTAGTACTTATTATGTGCTACAATTAGGGAAGGGTGATAATTCATGAAAATGAGCAAATTAAATGTTCAACTTTTCGGATGCTAAAAGATTTTTTAAGCCCTTTGTAAAAAAATTTAAAAAAATCCGCCCAAATCTCCCCAACCTTACCCCCAAAGTTACTTTTTCGCCCATGAATGCGTATTTTTAAATTTATTTTCAATGTCATATGAAGAAACTTGGAAATTTCGTGATCATTAAAGCGTTTTTATTCGTCAAACAATAGTTATATAACATTTTAAGTTTATTAAGTACAGTTTTAAGGTCATATAAAAAGTCAAAGGTCACCCAAAAATTCAATTTTCTCTAAATGTTTATTTTAGAATGTGTACTAGGTTAACTTGTTTCTAAAATTTCAGTTTTCAATGGGCATTTATTATCTTCTTTATCCATTTGAAAAATTACTTTTTTTAACGACAATTTTCAATTGCAAAGGGATTTAGGAGTTTCAATTTTAAAGTTATTTTGCTGAATTTCAAAAGTTCCATTAAAGTTCATTTTTACAAGTGGTACATGAAAATATAATCCATATTTTTTATTTATTTTGAAGGGAAAAAATATAGCCTAACGAAGTAATTCGAATACTCAAACGATCAAAACCACTTTACTAACCTCCAAACCGAATCAAATAAGTATCAGAGCTCACTCCTAAATTTTATTGAAAGTGGGTAAAGTAACATAAATTATTGTTAAGTTGAGTGCCAAAAACAAATGTAAACATAGTGGGACAACGGATAACAAGGGAAATTGTTTATGAAGTGAGGGAATAAATAAAAAATTAATGTCGTAGAAAAATAATTCAATATTGCTGAAGGGTATCGAACTTCCATGCAGACACCATAACGAGTATTTTTAATATTACTAATGTGTTTTTTTTTTTTGGATTGAGGTAGCTATATATAAATTCATTTTCCAGATTGTGTCGAGATTAATTATGAATGAAGATGTACAAATCTATAAATACACCATTTCATAGTACAATACAATGATTTCTGACTTCTTTAGTTTATACTATTTTTTATTTTTTTATAAAGCCATATTTACCTTTGGAAGTAATAGTATCAAACAAAAGTTGCCATATAGTTATAGTTTTAACTTCGTATGGCAATCACCATCATGGACCTTTGAAAATGTATTACTTTGTCTTAGAAATCATTTAATACATTTTTAACTTTTTTGGGTTAGATATGATCAATCTTCTGATCATATCAAGATCTTCAAATCCAAAGACATATGTTCCCTGTCGATGGAACAATTGGGTTATTTTGAGAAGAGCAATTAGTTCTACAATTATGTTTGAATTAATTGAAAGACTGGCTAGCTAGGAATTATCATAAATATATCGAGAATTTATTGTTTCCAAATCAAAATAAACTTCTTTCATTTTAAGTACAATTTTATTGAATCAAACATTTGTAGATGTTGCTAATCGGAAGATTCTGATCGTTAGAATATCCGAAGTCTTTCGTTAAGATAAAATTTGTCTTTTTTTAAAATGAAAAATAAGGATTATATTCTGATATATCACTTGAGAAAAGGATCTTTAATGGAGCTTTTGAAATTCAACAAAACAACTTTAAAATTCAAATTTTGGAATCGCTTTACAAACCAAAAATGTCATAAAATTAAGTGTAAATGAAATGGATATACAAGTCAAAAAACGCTCTATCAAGACTAAAAATTTAAAAACATAACTTTTTCATTCAAATACAAAAGAAGATCAAATTAACAGGTCACCCTAAAAATTGGAGACCCTTACACACGGACTAAAATAAAAAAATTAGAAAAAGTTGACATTTAATGATACTTTTGACCTTTTTTATGACCTTAAAACTGTACTTTATCAACTTAAAATGTTATGTAACTATTGCTTTAAGCATATAAATGCTTTAATGATTACGACATTTGCAAGTTTTTTCTTATTACTTGAAAAATAAATTTAAAAAATACGACTTCAAGGGTGACAAAGTAATTTTAGGGAAAGGGGGGGGGGGCAGATTTTTTTTTTTTTTTTTCCAAAGTGCTAAAACGATCATTTTGCATCCAAAAAGTTGGGCTAAAATTAGAATTGATTGTAACCTCCCATCTCCTTCCACAATACAATAACTACACCCAGTGTGTAATGTGCTACTTGTCTATGATAAGTTGCAAATTTATTCTCTTCCGGTTCGTTGACTTTCTTAAAAGGGAAATCCAATATCTACATAATGCATATATATTCTAAATATACATGTCTCTTGTAGGGGACAAAAAGAGGTACATTTTTGACTTTCTTTGCATGTTTTCATGTACTTGTAGACAAAAGGCTGTTGCAATGAGGGGGGAGGAGTGATACCCCAGTTATCAGAATTTGTTTAGCTATTTATGTAACTACTTGTAAAAAATATTTATTTCTTCAAAATGTTAATTTAGATTTGAGGCGAAATAAATGAGATATCAGTCAAAACATTGATCAAAGAAAAATCATAACGACGGTTCTGTGTATACCAATAGCGATATGAAAATTATTTAAATCATTGTGCGTGTAAATCTAAAAGAAAAGATATGTTGAAAAGTTTTTTAGGAGTTAAATTTGTGTTTATTTCCTAATTGCCATGCCTGCTTGCAGCCGATCTAATAAAACTTTATGACAGCTAAGCTTCTCTCCTCCCAAACGTTCTTCAAATTGTCAAGATTCCATTTAAATTTTATGTTTCTTTTGTTTTTTCATACCGATAGGACATATTTTATGCATCACTTTCGATCACTATAAAAAAACTAGTGTTTTGTCCGTCCTAATTTAGGACTGAAGAATGCAGTGTGGTCCGGTTTAGTCTCAGTCCGCTCCAATCCCTCCCCCCCTTCTCCCGCATATCCTAAATCTTATAAAGTTCGATCCTTGATGACGTCGCCCAACTTTATTTCTTGTTTGCTTAATCAGTTTTATTACTGACAGTACGAAGGACCAACATTCTCAAGGACTGTCTTAAAACATGACTTAACTCGAGGGAATAAATAAGAACCAACACAAAACTTATAAAAACTATATTTTCCCTTGTTCACTAATACTTTATATTTTTTGAAAATAGGAGATATAATTAATAAGAGCATTGCAGGTTATCAACATATACTTTAATTAAAAATGTATGCTCACGAGGAGACTGACAATTTTCACACCCCTAGATTACATATAAAAAACTAAATTACTTCTTAAATGAACCATGTTGTTTTTTGAGGTTAAATGAATTCATTCATACATTTCATTACGTGTAATAAAAATGCTAAAGATACAAAGCTTTAAAGAGCTTCAATAGATGTAAAATTACCATCAACTTTCACAATAAATAAAAATACTATGTTACTTTCAATATATATGTTTTTGAATATATATGTTACATAATTGAATAAGTGGAGGGGGTTCCCCCTTTTTTCTCTACCTATAAATAAAACTACCTACCATTTATTTAAATTCCTCTTTTAACTTTTAAGTTAATTTAAATATTTATTTGCAAGAAAAAAAAAACCTTTAATATGTAAATATATGAACTATTGGAAATTTCATTAGGAAGGATTATCAAAGTATGTAGAGCCACTTTATCTCCCCTCCCCCCTTCTTTAGTTGGTAAAAAAACCACATATAATAAGTAGACCAACATTTTTATTTACATATATTAAGTGAACATTAGGGTGGGTTGAGTTGAGGGTGTTGGATGAACTTTTTCAAATTTTGAAAAGTAGTATTTAGTATAAAAATAATTTTGGCAAAATATGAGCTTAAGGGAGTCGGATTTTAGATTTTGCCCAATACACACAGAGTTGAGGCCTAGTTTTTGGTATCTAAGATAGTCCGGATGGTATGCCAACGGTCTCTACAGTCTCATCGCAATGAAACCAGATGAGAAGGAGATCACTTATTCCGTTGTTGCTCTTTGAACTTACAGATATGGGATAAAAACAAAGCTTCTTTTTTTTGTTTTGTTTTAGCTGTGGTTTGGTTCCGCAATGACAACTCGTAATAGTTCAAAATTATTAGGGTTAGAACGTAATTAAATGCTTCTACAAGTTTTTAGTTCATACATTTTTAAAGTGGTCTTTGTTTAAACTAGACACTTTTATTTTTTGAGGATTATTTTAAACCAAATTCACTCATTCTTGAAGACAAGATCTACCGACTTATTTTATGAGGATTAAGTATTTATTAGATTTTGATGATTAGTAATAATTATTATGTTGGAAAAAAGATTGAACTATGTTTTTTCTTTACTTTTAACAGATAAATATTTAACATAAAATACAAAATTTTAGTTGTAAGTGCTACAATCTTTCTTTTTTTTTTTATTCAAAAGGAACAAAAATTGAACCCTTTGATTATTATTATTGGTTAAAAATACGGATTAATTTTGTTCAGGGAATCAAATTGTTGACAATAATTAGGAATAATGGAAAACATATTTCCATTATGCAGAAAATATGTATAAATAAAGTATCGAATGAATAGGATATCCCCTAATATACATAAGACATTATATAATCGTGTATAGAATTACAAATTTGGATTTTCGACCCACTCTACTATACATATCAATTTTCCATATATTTGAATTCGTTGGCCGGCTCTTCTCAATTCAATTTAACCTTTCTTTTAACTTTCTATGCAATGTAATTGAATTAGACTTCAAAGATGAATATACATAAAATGAGATTACATAGTTACACCACGGATAAGAGATACATTTATTATGTACATAATATGAGCATGACAGACTTCAAACCACTCCCTCCATACATACATATGTAGTTATATCTCTCTTGATCGTTCATGACTGATAAGGATCTGTATCATTTCTCCTTCTCCTCTCATGTGTTTGATCATTCTGCTCCTGATATAATCCTCATCATCTCCTGAGTATTCCTGAGATTCATATCCAATCTTCAAACAGAAAGGCAAAGTGATGTGGAAAACAACAACACCAATAAAACATGAAGGAACGAGCATTAATTATATATATTATATCCTTCACGTATCTCATATAATTAGGGTGATACGGTAATTAACAAACCTTTTTATGTGTGCTTTTAAAGAGAGAATGTTTGAGTAAGAGCGTACAATATTGTTATTTTCCCTTGCTTAATAACGGATGTATTGTATAATATTATACATATGTACTCGTATGTATATTATACCCATACAAAGTGGGGACCCAAAACTTGCAGTAGCATTTGATTTTGTTTTTCTCCCTGTTATTTCAAACAACAGTTAAAACAAAAATAAGCCAGTTTTGTTTTTATCTCATGTCTCTAAGTATAAAAATGTCGGAGCAACAATAAAAAAATGCTAATTGCGAACGATCTCCTCCGTGCTGGTGTCAGTCCCAAGAGGGCTGCAAGGACCTTTGGCATCTCCATCTGGACTATCTACATCATCAAGAAGTCAATTAAGAAGCACCTCCTTCTATACGGCCAAGAAGAACCGACCCTTCTGCAGCAACTGTATGGCTGACTTCTTGCCTTCTTCTATTTGGTCCTCCTCCAGCGATGACCTCATCCACCTGGGTTTTGCAATTTGAACGCCGGCATGTCAAGTCTGTTATTGCATGTGAATACAACAAAAATAAACCTAAATATAGTATTTAAACATATCAAAAATTGGCTTTGAGTTGTCTTTTCTTTACTAACAAAATCAATTTTTTCCTAATTTAGTCATGTTAATGCATGTTTTGACTTCCCAGTCTGCAGATTCAAATAATATGACCTACTTGTATGTTAAAAAATGAAAATTATTATGGCCAAATAGACCATTTAACATGTTGACATGACATTTCATTAGAATAGCTGCAAGTACCTAGGAAATGAAGGAAGTACATATGAACCTCACTCCCTATCTTGCAATTATATAGGCTGAAATTTGAAATATGAAAAACTAGAAAAATATTAGCCGAAGGATGTAGCCACAGTGATTAGCATTATAGAAGCGGTAATTGGGACTCGATTTTGCTACTCAACATGGACTTTGGCTCGTATTTTGAAGACTTGTGAATCGACTTGATCTCACAATCAAATACTCTCGATTTGAATTGAGCTCGAAAGCTGTTTCAGTCTCAACTCAACATTTAAACTTTAATACTATGAACTACAGACCCTTATATCATAAACATGGACATGAAATGAGATGAAAATATACCTGAAGACTCGATGAAAATATTCAAAGACTTGACTTGTGAGTAAAGACTTGAAACTTGACTTGGTGTTCCTGCATCAGGACGTTTTCCCTTCCCTTGTAATAAAAATTGTTGCGAAAAATAGTGATATATAATTGAGTTTAAGGACACTATGAAAAAGAAGATTTGGTACAAATATTTTGATCAGTTCTATTATCATGCTTGATTATATAATTACTTTTAAATTAAATTTAAACATATTAAATATTATTATTTTATTACGAATTTTAACAAAATTACCCTCAAAGTAAGCGGAAATTGATCATTTCGAGCAAGAAGTTAACACTACGGCAATCTATTAAAGAATGAACAAAAAAGAACAATAACATCAACCATTTTTTCTTTTTTAATCACAAAATGGTTATTTTTCTCTAAGTTTTACTAATCCATACAGTTGTATGGCTTCTCCCGTTTTAAGAACTAATCTAATGAAGTCGTTTGGAAGATAAGAATCTAATATAAAATGTTTTTTATTTAAACATAAATGATATGTATATCATTGATTTCATCCAAGAAATTTTTTAGTAAAAAAAACACCAAAAAACGTATTAACTGAAATTAAATGAATTTTAATATATCTTTTTTTAAATTATAACATACAGTTATATCAGAATGAAAGCAGGATTTGTGTTATATCAACTTTTTCTAAGCGACTACATAAACAACTTCATATATGAGTAATGTTAAAATAAATTATCTGTATGGGTACAATTTTTAGTGTTACCACACATGGGTTTCAAAGGCAGGAGGGTAATTTCATATCAAATAGTACAACTAAATGTCAATTTACTTCCTAAAACCTCAGAATTATGTGAAATTCAGTATTATTTATTCATACAAGTTCCTGATCCGTTCCTGATCATATGTCAAAAAAAAAAACGTAAGTGAAAGCAGTTTATCACATAAGGAAAAACTTAAGATTTAAGCGGATGACATGTCCCCTCAGCAACTCTCCACATGCTCGTATATCAAAAAAATATTATAATACAAATTTAAGCTTTAAATCTACCTTACAAATAAAAAAAATGTCGTATATTGGGGGGCTCGTAGCTAAAGGTTTTACTGTACATGTAGAATTCTATATGGAAACTCCAAATTTACATTTTTTCACTTGTTTATTAAGATATGGTATCATATTTTGATTTGCAATTTTAACCAAAACTAAAGTGTATGTATAACAAATTTAATAAAGAAATATATTTTGAATCTTTGGTTTTTAAATTAAACAAACATATTTCTAAAAAGTAAAGATTTGTAGAAAAGTTTAGCCTGTAGGTATATTAAAAGAAAATTTATTAATTTTCCAAATTTATATTTATTAAAAAAATATTTTTTCTAGCATTTATCTCTCACCAATTTATATCCATACCATACAGCAACATCTACAAACATGTACTCTGTAATTTCACCGCATGGTGAAATTTGAAAAAAAAAAAATTAGATTAGCTAATGGACCAACACATGGTTAATGAAAATAAAAGGTTATACAATAACGCGTTTACGACTGATGTTTGACTTCCACCACGCTTTTTAATATTGACGTCATAGTGTACTAGTGGTTGTGTGTTTTCACAAAATCTGTTTTTCTGGCCCAACAGTCGGTACAATACATCCAATTGAAAATTCAAACAATAATGACGTCATAGACTATGCGTGGTTGCGTGTTTTGTCAAAATCTGCTTATCTTGCCTAGCAATCTGTACAATACTAATTCAAACTATCAGTTTATCCAAAAAATTAGAATATAAAGTCTATAAAAACCGAACTAAGTCAATGAAATAATGGGGTGTTTGTATTTACGAAGTAAAACAATAGATTGGAAATTACTCATTTTGTTGATTTTTGTTCAGGATTGCTTTTATGTTGACACATTTCTGAAGTAATTTGTACAAAATGTATTCTTCAAGATACGAGTTTTTAGTAAGAGTAGAAGTATATTACTGCTTTGTACAAGTTGCAACCAAAAAATGAGTTGAAAAATAGAATATTTGTGACAATAATTGAATATTCCAAAGATGTTCAATATATTAATGGGGAAATTTTTGACTTTTTTGATGAAACTTATGTATTAAAGTTACAATGCTCACAGTTATATTAATCTTAAATAATATATAGTAATTTTAAAATTTTATTAGGCTCGACCGAATTTTTAAGAAAAAGATAAACCTATTTCCTCTCTGATCACAACACTATCTACCTCCCAAAACCAAATATAGACATTGACAAGCATAGCTTTCATTAAAGATCGCCTAGTCTTTGGAATTATGTACCTCTATGCTTGCGTCAGGGAATTGAGACTGGCCTCAAGCGATTTGTAGTTAATTTTTTTATTGTGTCACATAATATTTACATTTGGGATTATGTTACTCTGTTCATTTTTTTCCCCACTATTACGTTAATTTTCAAATTTTCATATTCTTATATTAATAATTGAGGCGTTATGAGGCTTAAAAGTTGTAACTTGTACACTACATATATTATTTCTATAATACGTATTAGTTTCATATGTATCAAAAATTTTAGTATTTTAGAAAATATACTTCTATTGATTTATTTAAATCGGTCCAAATGGCAGATTTTTGAGTTCTTATTGCTCGGGATTTTTGAATTTGGCTCAAAAATTGAGTTTTTCTTTTATTCAAGATGTTTTTGACGTTAGTAAAAAAATTACTTAAACAATAGTTTTGAATTGTTTATAAGGAGGATATCTCCTTGCTGTCGTACTTGACGAGAGCTAATATTATTACAATGAAATTTGTGTCTACAATTTATCAGGTATTATTGATTGACAAGAAACCAAAAGCTCTGGATGGAAGTTTTATTGAGTCTGAATAACTAAATATGTTAATATTTTTTCCCGACATTTTAAGACTTTTGTAGTTTTATATATCTATTGTAATTATTTTATATATTTAATTGTTTGTTTTAGAAGGTATTTATGTTGTTGTTACTTTTATGTGTTTACTTTGAGGATAATAAGCAACTTGAACTCTGACCCAAGAAAAAAATGAGTTTCTCCATAAAACATAAAATTAAATTTGTAATTTTTCAAACACGTGGTTTTATTACTTTTTCAATGTGGCAATATATTTGCAACTCTAGAAAGAAAAAGTAAAAAATCGCCTTTATTTCTATGTGAATATCAATTGATTGTAGATCAGCAATTGCATCTATGAAGTTTTTGAACAAAGAAATTTTTCAAATTGCTCAAATCGATGATTCAAAAACATATATATCACATATGATTATAAGGTTAAGTGAAATAAAATCTAAATTAAGGCATATTTGAAAATCAAATTGCATAACCAATTCATATTATTTAATATAGTTTAGGTGCGCATCAAAGATAATTTTTTTAAAAAGCAAAATGTTTTTAATATAAAATTTATTTTTCAAATACATTCGTATGTATTTGGGATTATAAAAACCAATTTAAACAACCTATTTAATCAAGTTTTTGAAGAAGATATTATGCAATACATGAGTATTTAGGAGAGGCTGTCAAAAATAAAAAACATGCTCCTATTATAATCATTCTTAAAGGAAAACTTTATTTAAAACATATATACATCATACTTATCATATCAATAGCGCTTCCTCGGATTGCGAGTGAAATGGGCAAAGTAGGTTTTTGGATACAGTCTTCAATTTTAAATTTGGAAGGTATTGTGTAATAGGTAAAGAAGTACTAGAGAAAACGGAAGTGCATCGAAATAGCTAGTATAAATACAAACTCTTCCTTATATTGGAAAATAAATAAAGAATCCTAGTAATTTACTAAAGATGCACAATATGATTGCATCAGTTTGTATAAAATACTTTTAAAATAAAACAGTTTCTTGTATATATATATATTGGTTGACTGGACCACGAAATTTCACATATAAGTATGATATAAATAAAAGGCAAAATTCCATTGGATAAATGTTTATATTTCAACTTGGAGTCAACAAAGAATTCAGACCCAGTATGTATATAATTTATTGAACCACAAATTAATATTAAACTATTTAATCACGTATTTCACATAAATGAAGACTAATGTTTTTACTTTTATAACGAATATATATTATAATTGAGAGTGTTATGCCATTATTCTGCACGTAGAAAAGTCTGACACCGGACTAAACAAAAGACAAAAAGTGAAATTTAAAACATTAAATCCTTCTTTCGAGTGAGGACTTTGAAGAAGCTTCCCGTCGGCCATTTGATGATCACGGTGTTTCGGTATAATCCTGTTGCTGATCTTTAAAATTTGGTAAAATATAATGGATTCGAAATCTACCTTGAAATTTCAGAATGGGATTATTTCATAATTTTGCAACACATATTATTGGGACTAAAAAATTATCGCGTAGCCACCTATATTAGGATGAATTTTAGCATTTATTTAAATATTTCAAAATATTACAATCCTTAATGGACTTATGGATATTTTAGGCAGTCCAAATGGTGATACCAACGATCGCTGCAGCCTTCTCGGTACTGAGACCTGCATGAAATGAGATCGCACATTTATTGCCTTTTTTAATGTTACTCCGATGTTTTTACAACAAAAAGGTCAAACATTTATGACGTCCAGTTGACAAGGAGGGGGGGAAGGGTTACCGATTTTTAGGTGGGTAGGGGATATTTCAGAGTACACGAAATTGAGAACGGATAAACAAAGCCTTTTCACCGTTAAGTATACGAAGAAATGTTATTTTTATCGAAGAAAAATTTTTATGAGAAAATATGATTGGAAAAATGTTTATAAGGTTTTCTCTTCGAAAATAAGTCATTTCACCTAGCCGAGCAAAAATTCCAAAATACTAAGCCCCGGCCTCCCCCCACCCTCAAAAAAAAAAAAAAAAGAATTTTAAAGCTACCTTCGTATTTATAATCGTAGGGAAACCTCTGATCAGTAGTCTTTAAGATAATCAATATATTTTTATTTACAAATACATACAGGGGGGTTCTAAAAATTAAGGATGTCCAATCGGTGAGGAGTATTATGTTTTGCACAAACACAGACAGAGGGAGGGGGTCAAAAATTGTACTTTTTTACAGACGTCATAAATATATCACCTCTTACTAAAAATATCGGTGATAAAATTGCAAGTAAATGCTAAAGGAAGTCTTGGGTCCCCACATTATATAAGTTTGTATTTTATCAGTTTTGGTTTACGAGCATTTCTTTGGCACTATGCATACTCGCAATCCAAGGTATTTATCTACAGTTTATTTATGTATATAAAATATTTTTTTCTTCAAAATAATCTTTAGAACAAAAAATAATTCAAAATAACATCATTTTTGTATAATATGTTTTAACTTTTTGAAAAATATATTTGTTTATTTTTGAGTTTAGAGAAGGTTTTGGTTAATATTATATACTTAAATATAGACTAATATGTATAATTTTTAAACAAAATTATTTTAGCTTCTTTAAAGTTTTTATTAGAGGAAATTATCATATTTATAATTGCTATTTTATTAAAAATAGATATATATTATATTTAAATGACTTCATATAGCTATGTATAGAGTTCTAAATTCTAAGCATTTTCGGTATGCTAAAAAAAGAAAATTCACGTTGTTACCCTTATAAATAGGAGAATGTTTAAGATGAGAGAAAATTTCGTGCCATACATTTAATTCGATTAGTTGCGAGCAGATATGAGAGGAAAGGAATAAACACAAATCTCACACCATATGCAGGGTGAGGAATATGTTTGGGAAGATATGATCTAGTTTATAAATTCAATATAAATTTATTAATTACCATAAACTTTTGTAAAAAAAATCAAATTCAATTATAAATTTATTGTTTAAAAACTTTTGTTCGAAATAGACACTACTGTCATGGTGTGGACCAGTATTTTGTCGGACGGCACTATTCATGTTCATTGTGAGGTGTGTGAAGATTAACCAACACGTCTACATGCCCATATTGGTCGACATGATCCTTCCCTGTCTTCAAGACACATATAGTGATGCCCCTTGCCTCTTCAAACCATCTCACACACCAAAAAGTGTGCAAGATTTGTGAAACTCAAATTTCAAGAGCTTTTAGAAAAATAATATATGGTCTCCTAGTAGTCCTAGCCTGAATCCCTATGACTTTTCGATTTAATTTATAACACAGGCCAGGACTTGTGTCAAGCATCATCTTACCATAGACACTCTGAAGCGTGCCTTCATCTAGGAATGGACCAATATCTCTGAAAAAACTGTCTGTGCTACCTCTGTCCATGTGCCCCTTCGTCTCAGTGATATAATCCGGGTAAATTATGGCTATTTCGAACAAAATCTATTTTTAAACTAATTTTTATTACAATTTGATCATTTTCACAAGAATGTATCAAATTACTAAATTTATATTGAATTTATCAACTAGAGCCTATTTTCACTAAGTTACTCATCACCCAAGTATAGTGAACATATAGGTAGGATTTACTCTGAGGTCCATACTCAATTATACTCTGAGTCTAATAAGAACTCCCAACTCTTTGACAAATTATCATTTTGCTCCACTTCATTCATGAGTACAGGAACGTTAAACTTAATGCAAGTTTCCATATCTATCGTGCCTGTACTCGTAAACAAATGTTTAGATGTTACACATTATTAACTCTTCAAACTTCAACAATTATCACTTTTAAAATAAGGAGGTTTTATGATTTTTTTTGTCGACTTTTCTCTCCTCTAAAAGGACACTTTTTAAATTGTATAACTTTTTTATCACGAAAGGAAAGATTGTTGAGGTTTGACGATTATAATATTACATAAAGTCCATTGAAATAAAGTGTACCCTCCCAAACACGTATGATAGATGTGGAAACTCACATTTAGGTGTTATATCATCAATAATGAAAGAATACTGATAGAAGCTATGGAATATAAAAAATACTGTTCACGTTACAACTGCAAGAAATGTCGCGCGGTAAGAACTGGTTAGAATTTACAACTCTACCGTTTAGAATATGTATATAAAAATTACGTCATGATCCCACCCAGGAGCAATCGCAACTTTAAAAAGAAATGTATCATGTATATAAATCTATGAGTAGGATAACCCATAACGTAATTCGTTACGGGTTACGAGTTATTATTATTATTGTTATCGTTGTTATTTTTCAGTTGTATGGGGGTATCAAAAAAACCTTTTTTTTTTGCATTATGAATGACCTGGAACGAATTGAACGATGAGGAAGAGGTGCGTATACTTGTGTATGTGTACCAAACGTCTGTACATCGCCCATAGAAGTTTCTACATACATGGATTCATAGTAGTAGTCACATACATACTTACTAGTAGTGATGTGACTCGGTCCGAGACTGATTGTTTTAAAAGTTCGGTATTAAGTAGTGCTGGATCTGTCTAAAAAAATAAAAAGACTGCAATCCTATCCGTCCAGGAATAAAAAAATGTATAAGTCCTTATCTGGCTTTTAGAGTAACTACAACAGCTGAAATGACGTAGTTTACTAGTGACGTCACAGGAGGTATAATGCTATAATTTATAATACTCAACTATTATGCGTTCTAGCATTATTTATTTATTTTTCTGATTTTTATATTCTTCAATCCTTGATAGAAGTGAAGAGAATTAAAAGGTAGCGAGGACCGTAGGAATAAAATAATTAGTCCTTAAAACCGTTGAATGGTAAAAAAGATCAGACCGATAAAAAAAGAGGATGAAAGGGCGGGGGTGAGTCCTAGGACCGATCCAACACTAGTCTAACTGATTTATTATCAATTGATTTTGACTGATATTTGGGTCATGGCCCTTAGAATGAAAATTAATTCTTATCTCACTAGCGTTAATTTTGTCTTGTTATGTCACATTTCATTTTGAAACATTTTGTCATTCAGAATTTCAAATAAGAACGATAAAGATCGATTTTTATTGTGTACACATATATAGAACGAATTATTACATGTGACCGATGCAGACCAAACTTCTTTTAAATGACCAAATGAGTTCGATTCAACAAAAGTTATAACGGTTTTAGATCGGTTTAGGATTTCCAGACTGAATCTCAACACTAATACTTACAGAATTACAATGTATCTACTTTACTAAGTTGCCAATTATTATATGGCGATAAAAGTCGGGGGAAAAAAAATTAAGCTTCAAAGGAAAATATGAAGAAAAAAATACGCTTAGATTGTATTATTAATAATATAAAAAACAATTATACATTTTATTATTGAAACACGAATTTAAATAAAAGTTGGATTCATGTATGGAAATATGGTCATAAAGAAGAAAAAAGGTTTAAAAAACTTTTCGTTCTGTTTAATTCGTTTCTGTAGATATCTCTTCAGAAAATAATTGTTATTCACACAACTTTTTTATGAATCTCGTTTTCCTTCTTCCATGTTCATTATCAAAGTTAAAAAAATATATTCTACCAGTAGGTTTTTTAAAAAAAGCAGAAATTAAAATATTTTTTTGGGTTGATCTATTTATGTTACGTTATCAGAATAATAATAATAAACGATAATCCAACTTCATAATGCCTTTTTTGTAGAAGCCCATGTTTGTTTTGGCAAAAACCTCGGGCAACCAATTTTCATAGGCCTTTATCGAGACCAAATTTTTACTTCTTACTATACGTATAATAACTCCGCATCCTAGCTCCTGAAGCTTCTGTAGCGTCATCAAAGATGTGTGCAAACCTGGTGCTGTCTTGATAATGTCTTGTGGTCTCTTATTCATCAATGCTGACCGTTTCTGTTCGATCCCAGCTTCAAACAATTGAGTTGTTTAAAGTAGAGGGCAGAATTGAGGAACAAAAATAAAAATCGGTCGAGCCACTGTTGTGCAGCACGAACCAAAGGAGTATCGGGCCCCCATAATTAGCAAATTGTATTTGACACTTTCGACGCGTTTTCCCCTTTCAGGTATTAAAAATGTAAAATATGGTGATTTTCTTCCTTTGAGACCTCCATGCTCGACGCACGATAATTCACGACTAACCCACCTAAGTGTAATTTTGCGAAAAATTGATTTTAGTATAAACTCACACCTTTACAACACCTTATCGTATGATCCGATGTGACCAATAATGAACAAAATATACTTAGTTAAAAAATATGGGCTGATAATACGAAATTACTTTCTTCCAATGTAACATAAATTGGAATAAACATATACGTTATACATTATTGAAAGCAATTTCAATGAATATTTATAACAAAAATTAAATTTACATGCATGTTTCTACATTTGTATAACTATAGCGCTCCATTTTTAGTTAAAAAATGGGTAAATATTAACTGTATAAATCATTTGGCACAAAGAATAAATTATTTATTTGAAAATTTACAAACATTGTATTTATGATGAAATTAGGATAAAATCGCTTCCATCCGACTTATTAAGTAGTTTCCAAACAGCCATATACAAAGAATTATTTTGAGGAGTTGGAATTAATCCTTTATATATTTACTTATCGGGCTTTTAACCACATTTCAAAATACATAAACCTGTTTTTGTAGAAGAAACGGTTGTACTTTTATATTGGGTATGTACAAGTTGAAAAAATGTATAAAGATATTATACTAGTTACGATTTATATTTTTTATTATGGTTCATTGTTATTTTTTTACCAACTATAAATTGAAGCTATTATTCCATTATTACTATTATTACATATAAAACTACTCATAATTTTACTTACTTATCAATTTTGAAACTATGGACCATAGATAAATCAATATATGAAGAGGACAAACAAATTTTGATTTATTATTTGGCATTGTAAGGTTGTAATATATTAAAATTTTCAATCGAGTATAGCAAACAGCAGTAATGGCAAACAGTATAAGGTTAAAAAAATATATATATGCATATAATAAATTCGACATCAGATAAAAGAAAGAAGTTGCTTTGTTAATTTTAAATTGTGACATAAAAATAAAAATTTCGACAACATACTTTCATTTTTTAACAAAAACCCGTTGTTTTTCGGACAAATTAGACAGCAAAATTTAAGTCAACGAGGTGTAACCTCCCCCTCCCTTCTTTCCTGCTCTCCCTTGTAGAAATTCCTATTTGGAATTACAGATTGTTTTAACCATGAAATTCTTAACGAGTTAATGTTCAAAAAAATAACAACTCTTTGTTTTAGCTGAAGTCTTGGCTCAATCATTAGAAAAGATTGTCACCTACATTTCTTCATACTGACTTCCTTTGAACTCTCTAATGTATCACAGAATGTTTATCAATTAATTTTAAGTTTTAATTAGTAACGTAAAAAAATTCCATGGACAATATTGAATAATTGCATTAATTTTAAACTTATTTATTCATTTTCTTTTTGTGTTGCAACTAGAACATAAATTCTAACTTGTACATACACAACATTCATGAACAGGGATGACAATTGACAGTAAGAATGATTAACCGGAAATCCACAAAAATAAAAGACTGATTTATTCCCAGAGTCTTCTGAGTCATCCTATCGAGTAAACAAAACACATTGTATACTCCTATAAACATTCGAATCGTTAATGAAGCTTGTCTCAAAATATTTCTTTTTTCAATAAAGTTACGAAACCCCCTCATGTGTTTAAATGAACTTATCCAAATCCATGTTTTGTAGCAGTTTATACGCTCGAAATACACACATAAATAGATGTTTAAGTGGGCAGAACGCTTTTCAAATCCCTTAAAAGAGAGTGATTATATTTAATCCGTATCAAAAAAAATGTATGGGTTAATTATGATGATCAAGTTTAACCGTAACTTCAAGAGTAGTAGCCCGTGTGACTTATTCATAAAAGTCAAGAGTGATACACTATTATATCCATTACTGATTTACCATTTCGTTAAGGTTTGTTAGCTCTACATGCTATAAGTTATTTGTTTAGTTGCATGAATAAATGCCGTGAACTACAACATTTAACGGAGGATTATACTCCCCAAACATTATGTTTAACACCTATTAACACACATTATTAAATGATAATAGGATCATCATCAACATTCCTTAAAACAGTGATCCTTAAACTTTTTATTGTGTACCACGTGAGAAAATACTAATAAAAATCTACAAGAAATACCATTATTTGAAGCTTTATATATTTGACAATTTTTGACAGAATATTATACTTTTTGAATGATCTTTATTAAGAAATTTTTTAGGGTGAGCTACAAATTATTAGAAAACTCTAACTTTGTCATACTTAAAAAAATTTTAAAAGGAGTTCATGGCACAGTTTGATAACCACTGCTCTAAAAGAACTCATTTTTATTTACAAAAGTAGATATCCTCGTAATTAATATGCTGTGTACAAATTATGATTTTGTTCAAGATAAAATTTGTTCTTTTGATAGTGGCTTATTTGATTACAACCAAAGACGCTACTAGGAGCTTTCTTTGGGTGTGGGGCTGGATTCCATTATTCTTTTTTCAATAAAAAAATATATATATTAACTATTCAAAACTTGCAAAATTGTAAATTTCAAATTTAAACTAAAAAAATGCATTCTTCTTTTATTTTTTTTTTTTTTTTTCAAAAAAACCTGTCTTTTCGACTAATGACAACAATATTTTAGAAAAAGGGTTTAGTATCCTTCAGTAATCATAAGCCACTTATTTTAAATTCCATCTATTCATTTTAATCTACTTGCATTACTTATTTGTTACATATTAACGACAAATGTGATTAGTGCCGTTTTCAGAAATCGTATGAATTTCATTGAACAATGGTTGCAAATATATTTTCCGAATGTTTTTCGAAAGGATCGTTCTAAAAAAATCAATATACCAGAGCTACCAAGCAATTTAGTTGAAACTCAACTATCTCGGCATAACGTTTTTTTACCCTACAAGGTTTTGTGGTGATTAATCTTCCTAGTTTCTATTGGTTTAAACCGTTTTACTTTTAGAAAAGTGGTACAGATAATAAATGCCTAAGTAGAAATAAGCATGAGGAACTATTTCCCTTTAATATAATATATTAAAGTCCCAAGGAGAGGCAACAATGAACCCGTACTTAAATATTCTGCCATAGATGACAAAATGCTTATCAATTAGTGATTTTCATCAAAAAAAGTAAAAAAACACATTCTTAAAAAATATCCTAAGGTTTCTTTCCCGGGATTTCAAGCTCTCGTTTACCTCAAATTTCTTGGGGTTTTGCATCTACAAAAAATTTATGAGAAAACAAGTACTTTGATGGAATTATTGTATCTAAAAATTTTATAATATTTTGTAAATTCTTTATTTTATTAATTCATTCAATAAAAAGTTGAGTATATAATTATAGAAATTCATTTAATATAAAGAATTTAACAATATATTGTACACTTCAAATGTCAGGCGTGGACAAAAAAGAATCCTGAAAGAAGCATCTATAATTTACAATTTTCTTACAAATTAATATTTAATGATAGTTTTATCTTCTAAGGAAGAAAATACGAGTTAATTTTGCATCTTTTTACGGATGTTAATATGGTGTGACTTGTTGAAAATGAATGTTTTCATTTTTAAAATACAAAATAAATTACTTCAAATTCACATTATTCATTATTTAATATCTCGTCTTGAAATTCACATTGATCCATAAATTAAAAATTTGGTATTTCTTGATTTTGCGAAAAGAAACCATTTCCTTGGGCAATGAGACACCTTATATGGACCATCTAAGGAATATTCAATCATTGCATTATTTTAACAAAAAGTGCTGTTAATTATTCTTCAATTATAATAATTCTTTTTTTTTTTTTGCTACTTGTACAATTTATTTATACAAGTTACGACTTGGACAAAGCATATAATAAGGTGTGCATTATACAAAGAATAACAGGGTACTAGTGACGTGGGACTCATTTTACATACAAATGTGTATTTTTGTGAGCTTAATCGTATAACAATGGGCTGAATAAATGTTAGCATCAAATCCTCATGCTCTATCCATTCGTTCCGGATGTTTCATCAAACTCATAAATGATGTCTCCAGCTACTTTTTGAAAGGAACCATGCAGTTGGTAATAGGGAGGGAGGGGATTTATTTGTCTCTCTGCTAGTAGTTGAGATGAATAATAATAAGTAATTAGAAAATGTATGTACGTTGTTTAACTAAATATTATATAGAAGAATGGAGGACAAAGTAAAAAAAAGCATCATCCCACACTTTCAAAAAGAAAAAGCAATCTTCCCAAATTTTAATTACTTTTATATAAGTAATATATATTATAGGTACATATGAAATAAAGTAGATTTTATCCTAGGGTGTCTTGATTGTTTCTCAGCAGGAAGGCACAAAGAGTCAAATTTGGGGGACAGTTCCCCTGGATCCTTTGTTGTATTGATCGACTTTTTTTCTTCTATTTAAAAAAAAAACCACTTTTATATTATATGTGTAGTAATATTATTTACGAGTTAGTTCGTTAGCTATAGTTAGTTGTCAAAATCAGTTCACTCTATTTTTACGAATATTTTGTACTCATAATACCTCGAATTGCAAGGTAATTAATTTGGTTTGTTGAGTAAGTCATTTTAATAAATGATAATGAGTAATGGGACAACAAAATGGTTAATATAATGGTTGTTTTATTTCAATGCTGTAGAATAGGGGAGACATTCAAGCCAAAAACAGTGCTTAAGCCCCTCCCTCACCCAAACGAAACTAATTTGTTATAGGTTTTTTTGTTCGCTATGTCCTCCTGCAAAAGTAATAACAGTCCTGGAAGGCCGGCGGACAGATTGGCAGATCTTGATGATGAAGGCTGTGTCTATAGCTTATCATCAATTTGGACGGAAGGTGTGTTAGTAACTCTTCTCCAAGACATTCAAAATTGCAAAGTCCAAGTGGTCGAGGGTAGGGATGAAGGAGGGACACATGGAGGGAGGACAGAAGTCATATCGTTGGTGCATAAGTATTCGTTCTACATTGCTGTAAACACCTTTTAACATAGTTTCCATCCTAAATGGACTTCTTGATATTATAGGCAGTTGGGATGGAGATGCCAACGGTCTCTTCATCCTTCTCGTCAGTGACACAACGTGTTGATTTTTGTAAGTTTTCCTCTGATATTAATACGCTTTGAAACATTTGATAAAAACAAAACTCATTACTTTGTTTCAGTTATTGTATGGCTGTGTAATGAAATCTCGTAATTAAAAATAACGGTGATAAAATTTTAATTAAATGCTACAGCAGGTTTTGCGTCCCCACTCTGAATTAATTTAAACTATATATTCTTATGAAATTGAAGAATTATGATGATGTTCTAAATTATTGTGCTTAGCATTGGGTTAGTTTTAAATATGTTCTCAGACTCTTAAGGGGCGTATGAATAAAATAAATGTTAAATAGATTGTTTCTTCTAAGAAATGATCAGAAAAACTTAAAATTTTTGGGCCTTTATACAAAATAGAATAAATAATTTCAAGTCTAAATATTTAAAAGTATCATCTGAAACTAACCAGCCAACCCAAAAGGAAAAAAAATCCTAGTCACGGTTTTTGCCCCTTCTAGAATTTGGATACCGTTCTAGTTACAGATTAGTTTTTTTTACATAGCCAAGAATAGTGACGTGGTTTTGCGGCTAGTAGATTGTTAGGAAAATACATTAATTAAGTTTTTTTTATAAGTAATGTGTTTACTTATTCATTTATTCTCTAATTACAATGGTGACACATTGCAGGGAAAATATTTTTTTTTGTTTACCCATACCTTTTTCGAGTAAAATTTCTTGACATTTCAGAAAGTTTAAAAAGAAACTAAGACTGTGACGCAAAAACAATCCTCCCTTTTTTCAAATATCCGTACCCCATTCATAATGGCCACCGAAGAGTAGTATGTTTATGTGTAAGAAATATTTAGAATGGTATATGGCTTTCCTTTCATTTAAAAAAGAGGTCAACCACTCTCGTGTTAGACAAGGATAAGGGAATCATATTTTGATTTTCAAAAGAGGACACTTGGTACGATCAATGTCGGTTCTAGGGGCAGATTAATGTTTTTGAAGTTAATAAATTTAAGAATAAAATAATGTTTGCTAGTTTTTATAAAAACTATTTTGTATCTTATTTGTTTTAGACCTTGAAATATTTTGGAGTTTTGACATTATTTAAATAAAATTTACTTCATCTTTAATTCGCTTTTCAGCATGCTCTGTTGGTATTTAATAGAGCAGGAAATATAGTGTTTGTATTTTTACAAAATAAATCATGCTTAGGACAATATGTAAAATGAGGGGGGTTGAATGGTAACCCTAGATTAGAACAAACTTGGATGAACCGTTCAAATTAATGTGATTAAATGGGCTCGTTTATTAATGCCCATGCGTTTACAGGTAGCTACTTCCAAAAAAAATGGTCCACATAATATCAAAAATTACGGCATTTCTAAGAACAAAAGGAAATTAGATTTTAAAATTTCAAATCATAGAACACAAAACTATATAAATAACCTGGAAAATAAATGTATTAGTAAGATGTAATACTATCAAAAAGCCTTTTCTTGTTGTAGATATGCTTATACATTTGCAGCTCTATAATTAAGTCGGTTTGTAAGACGTACGTACGGTCGGCTTTTTTGAGTTCGTGTAATAAATAAAAATTGTAAAAAGTAATAATAATAATAATAACGGCCCTGATTGAATTTCATTGAGTGTTTTCTACATGTTAAAGGTTACATAAAGGAGGGTTGAAACTAAAAGAAGATGAAATGTACATAATTTGATTAAGAAACGGAAGTTTCAGCTATTTTTTATCATCCAGCCTTCGTCATTGCCTCCTTGATATCCACCATTACTTCATTTTTTACAAGGAAAAAGCCAACACATGGAGACAAAGAATTAGTGTGGTGAATACACACTTATGTTATTGAGACCCAGATGTCTTGAAGCCTTGTATTTAATGTGCTATATTTATATAATTTGTCTCTGTTGAGTGATGTTCATATTTGATTATAGCAGACGATCAAAGTTCGATATGTAAACACTACACAAAATAATTTATTAATTATTCTTGTATTATTGATAATGGGATTGGCATTACTTGAATTTCGTGAATATAGTTGAACTTATGGTGAAACAAAACGTACCTAAATTCCATTTGAACAGTCTTCCCACTTTAAATATATATTATTTTATATATTTTAGTTGAAAATTTGGCTAAATACATCAGTCAGTTAATTCATTATTTTCATTTATTGATAGGGGGATCCCAGAATTTCTAAGGTCACTTCGTGGTTTTTATATTATCAAATCCCCTGACGTTTTTAAAGAACGATTTTCCTAACTGTTTGATATAATTATGGTCATCAGATCAATATCTAGAGAATAAAGTTTGCTCCAACTAGGGTATTTTTCTTTGAATGATTACGTCATGTGGACTTTACAACTATGTTTATACTTTTGAAATAGATTTATTGGGGGTGGTCTTTTTTTTTTTTTTGCAGAAAAATATATTAAAAAGTTAGTTTATATAAATACTCAAAAAAGAATTCGAAATATTAAGCATTTCAAATAATTATATTTCATTAAAATAGATCGTATTACTAAAATATAATTTAAATTTCCTGATTCAAATATTTAAAATAATACATAACTATAGTACGATTACGAATAATCTATATATTTTTAATATGAATCAGTCATTATTGGGAAGAAAGACATGCTGTTGTTGAACTTACAACAAAGAAAACAAGCCTAGAGAAATTGTATGGTGTTTAAACGGAATCTTTCAATCAACAAAGGACTTATAAAATTGTCAAAATCTATCAGCCAACTGAAAGCCTCTTCTGCAGTTAAGAAAAAAGAAAATTCGGCAAGTTATATCTACAAATATGATAACATCCTTACGTATGTTAATTCACGAAATTCAGTAAGATCGAAAGATGAATGGCCAAATCCATGAGAATGTCTGCAAATATGATGACGGAAATAGTCAAAGATGGTGTTTGAATGAAAATATACTGACGCAGACTCTGTCATGTAATAATTAAGGTTTAAAAAAAAAAAAAAACTTGAAAGATTATAAATTTATTTTTAAAAAGATTCTACACTGATGGCATTTTGTATCGAGTAATGAAAAAATATTATATATTGAAGCTGTTCGAAAGAATAATCGACCCAGACTTTGAACTAAGGACAACAATTATGTCATGGATTATCAGAGAATAGTAAAAAAACCAGTCTAACCTCCTTCCGTAATGGTCTGGGGTACCGTATCCTCCAATAGGGTAAAGTTTTATTCGAACTTTTTCTTCAATATGGATACTAAAATCAACTCCTATACGTAAATAAAGCTTATAGTAATGTCATACACCAATAAAAGTACTGCCAGATAATAAAAATATGTATTTGAGCCAGATTCTACGCTCAACTACGGTTGAAAAAAACTAAAATTTAGTTAACATCAAATATCAGATTTTGGTGCAAGAAAATATGGTTCTTTCTTTTCAGATTTAAACAGAATAGTTTACTTAACATTTGGATTTCCTTAGGGGAAGATAAATTAATCTAGCTCCGAAAAAATTTCTATTATGAACAGAGTTATTGTCCAAGAATATAATCAAATTCGGAAAATAAGGAATCGTGATTCCTGTAAATCATTAAAACGGTGGTTGGAAGCTGACGATCAAAATGAAGAAAGGTGCATAGAATAATTAATTGTTATTGTATTCATGTTAAAAAATTAAAATTATGTATGCTTAAATTAATTCTGTCTATTAATATAATAGAAATGCCAACTTCAATTTATAAACGGTTATTGTAGTCAAATTATCATTGTACATACTTATACATATTATAAGTATTGTCACGATACCAATATATCGATAATTTTCGATATTTTTTGGCTAAAAATATATAACGAAATGATGTTTAAAGAACTTAATATGTATGATTATAATATCAGTAATTCAACACGTCTCTTTTTCGAGTGGCACTCCGGAGAAGTTGAATAATGAGGTAGGAAGCGTAAAGATAGATCCTGGACTATATTAAAGGAGCTTCTAAGGATCATTGACTATAAAAATATTTACAGATTAAAATAATATCACTAAGTAAGAACTAGTTTAAAAAAAGGAAAATCGAGATATACAGGGTGCTACCTCTCTTGAACAAACTACACAATTATTTTAATTTATGTGCACAAATTAAACCTTTCATATCGCCTAAGCAATAGATCAACAACTCTAACCTTTTTTTTCTGTAATGTATTGTTGTGAGCTTTTTTTTTTTTAAATTCTTATCAAAATTTAGGGATAATATTTAGGGTCAAAAAATAGGGTTAAGGTAAACTCTATTATAACTAAACTAAAAATAATTTAGTTGAATAGCTAAACAGCTATCAAATTATATACTGTTTACACCCATTCGTTGAGCGTTTTAACGACTACTATTCAAAATATAAAGGAGTTCTTGGATTGGAATTTTAATTTTAGGTTTCCCAAAAATAGAAAAGTTGAAATAGATTTTTTCGTCAAATCAGACAGAAATAAATAATTTGATAGTAAATTTTCCATGGAATTATCCATATAACATACAAATATGTCGTTTTTAAAATTCATTTATAAAAGTATTTCTTTAGCAAATACACTATTTATTTATTTATTTTAAAGTATAAAAAACGCAGCATGACAAGAAGCTCTTTTTTAAATGATTATTTTTTGTTGAATTTGACTTCAAAATAATAAAGAACATTAAAGTTTTGATATAAAAAAGAACACTTTGATGGTCAACAACAAAAAAATGTAAAATAGAACAACTCTTAGCATATAAAAATTACATGTACATCAAATTTTATTAAATTGCTAAGGTGTGGATTTAAACCATTGCTTAATTTGGGATAGAATGACGCTGAAAAAAGTATTTTAACAGCTTTTAATATAGAACTTAAAACCTTTCCGGCCACACACCTGCTAAGTAAAATTTCTAATATATTTTATGATTGAGAAAATTTCGTCATTATTCTCCGTTTAGACCTAGTCAAAATATTTATTATTTATATAAAAGTTGGTGAAGATTAGTTGATGATGATGTCAATTGCTATGTTGACTTCATTTAGCAATTTGATGGACGACTCATTTCAGCAGATTTAAAAATTTCTTTAAGATTTGGGACAAAGCCGGTCAGAACCTCAATTTTTTTGGTACCACAACATCTTAAGTGTAAAAAAGTGTTATTCAATATACCGGTGTTATTGTGATACCGTGTACTAACGCCTTTAAAACGGTAGTATATCAAATTGAGATTATGACCGTTCTTGCAGTGCCATAACCTTATAAAAAATTGTTCTGGAATGACGTGACCCACAAATTTTTGAGCCAGAAAATTGTTCTTTTATAATGTCATAAAGTTTTTTTGTGTTTATTCCCTCTCATTCATTACACAAAAATCATGTGAATGCCCCTAGGAGTGCGTTTGAATACATCTTAGCGACATTTTTGCTAAATAGCTTTTGTGAATAAGTATCAAAATATCGATACTACCTTTCGTACCGTAACTATTATAAAAATATTGTTATCGTGCCATAACAATTGTTAGTATATAGAAGTCTAATAAAAGTGCCACAACAATTTATTGCAATAGTTTTTTCACTATTAAAAGACTATTTCTGTCAAGTTAATATGATTAAAGTACCCTTTTTGAAGGAAGTCAATTTCTGCACAAAATGGATTAAAATAACAATATCCCCCCCTCTAAAAAAATCAACGCTCAGCCATCTGTTTCTATAAATATTGTATATCGTACACATCGTCAAATATGCTATAAATAATGTAATCATGATGTTTCATCAAACAAGTGTGTTTTGTTCAAGAAACAAAATGGATGAACAATTTTGAAAGAATAGGGGAGGGAAATAATAATAAAACGTACTCGTATTTATTATAAAAATTTGTCACCTGAATCTCACTCTTCATTCACTTTCATTTCTTTTTAAATACTAATGTTATTCCATACTACTAGTGATGTGTTGTTCATGAACGATTCGTTTGGTAATATTGATAACAACCCTAGAAAAATAATGAATTTACTTTTATGGAAAATATGACCTATTCCAACTACAAGCCTAAATGAAGATGATTTCATTGAGATCCCACTCTCATGTTTTGCGTACTCATAGAATATGAAAAGGTTAAAGCTCTAACAAAAAATTGGCAAAGTCGAACTTGCAGCTTGTCTGGGGAAACATGTTTCCATGCTATTTTTTTGCAAAAGTGATATTTTTATTAATTTGCAGCAAACATTTTTTTAAAACAGTTGACTCTTTGTGGAGTTATGACCCACTCAAGTTCTAAAATTCTACAAAAAGGGCCAAACTTTAAGAGACTCTCAAACAAGCCTCGTGCTATGATAACAATAAATTTCAGACATGGCGTTTTTGTCTCAGAACAAAACACCCGACAAAAAATTATCAAAATTGGTGATGTCATGAGAGTGAGTACACTTCACATGGAATGCCCAAAGAGTCCATAAAATGAATAATTTGATCACCTATTTTATTTCTCAATGCCAACTGGTCTTCGATAAATTATTAATTACAAAAAAATATTAATAAGAAATTGCTTTTATTAATAATTTATATCCAATTTATATTTTGGTAATAATTTGACATACAAAGTTTATTCGATTATTTAATTTGGAAATTAAAATTATTTTGAAAATAGACTCTGTTTTTTAATTTTGTTTAGAGATAGTATGTATAATATAGTCGGGGATATAATGAGGGATAAACAAAATACAGGGTGCACAAGATATCTTTGCCACAAAAAGGATTTTTTGCAATGCAATTTTCTCTCCAACCAGTTATGAGATTAAAAATCAAAAAAGACACTGAAAGCTTGATGGATTTTGATTTATTTTATTCAATAAAAATCAACTCCATCCTCAATTACTAGACTAAATGTGCTAAATGCCTTTGCCACTTCTACCCTTGGCAAATCCAACATTTTTAATAAACATGAAATAAACAGACAAGAAACAATCAAAACAAAATGATATCATTTTAATTTATTAGCCATTTCAAATGAAATAACAAGTTAGAATTTAATTTAATTCTTTAACGGACATAAGATGATATGATGATTTTAAAAGTATTTTATGCCTACTTATATTAGATATATAATTTTTTTTTTAAATAAACATTGAACTTTTGGAATAGAATATAGCAAATTATATAATATTACAGATTGACACTTTTGTTCGACAAAATCCTTGATTATATACTGATTCAACAGTTTGTCATATGTGCTAATGCAAAAATATCTGGGGTTAGCGATTAAAATATGGTTTTTGTTTGCATTTCAAATATATTTTTTCTGGAGTTTATTTTAAAAAAATAATTGTCAAAAAAATATTATTATGGGCTTGTTTTTTGAAGCCTTCTCTGCAAATAAATATAATATTTACAAGATAAAGCACCTGATGTATGAGCCTCCTTTTCATATTTATTTATATCCCACAAAAATTACACTCTTTTTGTTATAACCAACAATCCAGTGCTGCTTAGTTGGTGACTGACCTATTAAAAAAAGTATATCGAAAAACTCATGAAGAGTCCTTCTTTATTTTTTTAACAATAGTTAAAGATCGTGTCGGCAAAGAGAGTTGGTTTTCTTCATCACTACAAAATATGTATGTATAATATTTATACCGGGAGTGACAAGAAAAAAACTATACCCGTAAAAAGTAATTCAACAAAGAAAAAATTGTTTTTTTTTCCAAAAACTTCCTTACAATTAATTGACTAGGAAACATATAAGCAGATACTTTATTTAATAGAAGAGTACTTTAAATGTATGATAGCTGTAGAACACTACAAAAAATAAGCATTGAAACATTTCTTTACTTGCTAATATTATTTTAAAGATCGCGAGGTGGATCGGAACAATGAGGGCGACTATTTACAGTGTAAAAAAGGAGAATGGAAACCAAGGAAGACATGGTAAGACATCTTGTCTCTGGCAGAAACTTTAATTAAATCCCATGTTGTGATGGAGACTGTTAAGGCTCCCCACTGCGCATATTCGCATATTAAGAAGAAACTGAGTAGATTTCGCCACCTAAGTATTTATTTTCTGATGAATACAGTCAATGAGAAATGGGCCATGATTACCAAAATATTTATATTGACTGTTTGAAAGGACTTCCGAAAAAGATTAGATGCTGTTCCTGCAGCCAATGGAGGCTCTAATATTCTTTTTTGCTGTATTAATTTTTTCATACGTATAGGATATGAGAAGGTTAAAACTCAAACAAAAAAATGGCAAAATTGAACATGTAGCTTGGCTGAGGGACCATTTTTAATATTGGATTAAGTAAAAAGTTTTGAGGGTTATTAGCTAAATGTATTTCTTGAGTTATACCTCAAGATTAATACATTTCATAAAAAAAGCTTAAATTATGCTTAAAAGTCAAGCGTACAATTAAGAAAAAGTTTATTTGCAGTTTTGTGTTTGCTGTAAGAGTTGTATGTAAAAAAATAAGGATCCATTCTTCAGTATCGCTACAACCAAGATGAAAAGACAAAGCAGGTGGCAAAAAAAAATTCTTGTTTATGGACCAAATACAGGTTCGAATGTAACAGCAGAATGGCGGGTCCAAAAATTCTGTTCTGATAATATGCACGTCTAAAATTGTCGATAAAATAATGGAAATCGTTTAGTTGGACTAGCGTGTGAACATTTATTCAATTCCCCAGAAACTGAAGATTAGCAAGAAACCCGTTTGGAACCACTTAAATCGGATGATTCAAACTACGTTATTTTTATTGTCAAAATAAAGTGAGAAAACGCTCAGAACTTTTTAATTAGCCTATTTTTCCACACAATAATGTTTTCATAAAAATTTTTTGCACAAATACTATTTTTTAATATTAATTCAATTGAAACACTTGCTCATGGGATTATATTTTTTTTTAAATTAGTTAACTCTGAACAAAGTTATGTGCCCATGACGTTTGAGGATCTATTGAAAAGGACCAAGCTTTGAGGGACTCCCAAACAGGCCCTCATGATCGCATAAGTCTAAAATTTTTGCTATTGTGTTTTTTTGTTGGAATAAAGACCATGAGCAAAAGTTATCAAAATTTCTTATGACTGTGTCATAAATTTCCAAAAAGAATGTACATACACTTGAAATGAAATGTCCTTTGTTGTTATTAACGAAATTGTTTATGTTGCTCCCGGTATATGAAACGTATACACATTTCTCCTTATTTTAAATTGGTATGTATGGAGAAAAAAAAATTGAAAGGAAAGAAAAACAACACAAAGGCAATAAAGATGAAATTTCTATTTTCTATTAAGCATTTCCTTATATTTAAAATAGTTTCTTCTGAAAGAGAAATCGTGTTGCCCAAAAGGCGTATGTATTTATAGCATAAGATCAAACATCTATCACTTTTTAAATTGTAAAAAGGATTTATGACGACAAAAATCCGTCAAATCCTCCTGACTCTACATGAGAGAAACAAGGCGTGCGTGCCTTAACTATTGCTTGGCCCTGTGCAAAACAGATTACATTGAGTCCAAATATTTATTTGACTAGGGATAAGGATGATAACTTAGGCCAGAGCCGTGAACGGGATATCGAGCAAAGATAAATGTGCAGGGTGCATTTCTTTTTTTCCATATTGAAAATTTGAAATTTATTTCGAATCTTATTTTTAATGCAAATAAAAATATTTTTCTCATTTTTAAAAAATCAAGCGCCGGGCCCAATGGAAATGCCTAAAACCGATCATGCAGATAATGTCCAAAATGTTAGAAAGTTTTCACTCAAGCCATGTTGGAAGAATAGTTTTTTTTTTTTTAATTTTAAGTACCCAGTTATTAAACAAAATGAACCAATTTCGAGGAAAATATTAAAGTTAAGTTGACCTGAGGTCCTTTTTCCCCTATACAAGTCCTCTTTTTACATACTTTCTAGGGTGTCCAAGGACTTTTTTTATTCATCCATGAAATTTGTTTTTCTATAAAGATCCTAGGTACTTTTTTTTAAAATATTATTTCTAAAATAACAAAAACATTCCGAATATATTTTCTAAAAAAAATCAAGAATCCAAATTGATTAACACTTTAACCCTCCCTAGAACCGATACTGATCGTCCCATGGTTGATTTTTTATGGTTTTTTTATTGACACTACCAGTGGTATTATTATGGTGCTATACTAATTAAAAGAATGACCCCGAATCATAAGACAAGTTATTTGATCAATATTGCGTCCCTGAGTAAGAATATGTATTTTAAAATGGATAAAATAATGGCAATCCTCAAGAAATAAAAACTTTATATATATTTAAGTGTGATTCTTTGTTAATTTAAATTTCCATTTCCATTATTTTCACTCTAGTGATGTCATGTTTTCATTTTTAAGCTATGCAGTAAGATATTTTTTTCTTTGTCTTTGCTTATAAATAAAATCATGTGCTATAAGTAGAAATTAGTGAGTTTAATGTAATGAAAATTATGAAGTGGAAAATTGAGGTCACAAAGTATGATTATTGATTTTCTATGCAATGACTTAATTTGATCAGTTTATATAAATATTCTACAATATTCATATTAAAACTCAAGGGAATAATCTATATCAATCAAGGTCAACTTGCTAGATCATGTGGGATTTCCTTAAAGGAAGCTTCATCTAATGGCTTTATAAATGAAGTTAGAGAAAACATTTCTTAATTTTTCAAATATAATAGAAATTAGTTGTTTTTCCCTCGTCCCAGCTAAAAGCCAGTCTCCAGAAATATGACGTCGCGTTGAAAGACTATAAATATTCCAAAGAACTTATCCCTTCAATGTTTTCTTGTATGGGTAGAATAAAAGAAAACTTATCCAACTACAAATAATTTCTTCTTCAAAAAGCTTGCAGTTGTAAATAGTGTTGTGATGGCCCTTATTTATTCGATTTGACTTTACGGATCAACAAGTGGGGCTGGAATGAATGGGACCGGACCTCGGTTTTATATAAGAACCGACACAACACTAGTTGTAATCCACCATTTGATTTTTGATTTGTATCACCATATAGTCCCTACATAGACATTATCCTATATATATTTTTAGATGTCATATTTGGAGTTAATCAATGACGTCACCTCCGAGTAATAAAATATCAAATTATAAAATAATTTGTCAAAATATGTTCGATATTACAAATAAGACGAAATTGGATTTTATTTTTTGTTGAGAATGTAAAGAGTAATCTTCGGACCCTTATGGCGAATGATAGGGAAAGGAATAAAAAAAAAACCCAATCTAATCATGTCAGATGTAGTAATTTAAAAAGGCGTGGTTGGTGTAACTTATTTCCGTCATAGAATACACATTACACACTTAAATATCCTCCTTAAAAAAATGACTTTGGAAAAAAAATGCGTTTTATGGGATATACTTTTGGTCCAATGTGTTATTTGCACTACAGGAGCGGAGCAATGTTTACTGATGACCCATCCCGTGTTTTTTTAGAGCATGGTGGTGATGATAAATAACAGAGTATATATTTTCAAGGTCTCTCTCTGACAGTCCCCACCCTTTCCAATAGCATGATCTCATTTGTGCACCATAATTCTGCCTACATAATAAAAAAAAAGATTAAGCTAGGAAATTTTCTAAATTGAATTTATATAGAACATATAAGTCTGTAAAAACATATTTGCAAAACACAGACGCAAAAATAACTTATATCAACACTAAATGAGCGGGAATTTTCTGTTTGGCATAACTGTCAGTTTTTTTCTCTGTCTACTCTGATTATTTCTTATTTTACAAGACTTGCTATCCTTAAAGCATTAAACCAAGTAGCAAAATGGTACCGTTAGCCCGAAGAAAATAATATGGTCAGTATTTTCATATTTTGTTGCAAGAATTCGCTTATCCTATGAAGTCATTCATTTTTTATACTAAAGACGATAACACGTGTTTTCTTTTTATTTAGTCTGTATAAAGTTATATTGTGTTAATTATTTTATTTTTTAGCTATAAATTAATTATGTCAGATGATAAGAATAACGTATTGGATTCTTTGGAGAATTCATTAGTATGTAAGGTCTACAACCTGTCTTTTAAAAGAGCAGACGATCATTTTGATAATGCCTTGAATTTTGAAGCTTATACATAGAAAAAAAAGTGAATTCCTTCTTCTCAAGGACCTTTTGGTCAATTTTAGTGTGGAACTATTCCAAAACATAGAGACGAGGGAGTCTTATGTTCCATTAGGTATTATCCGATAGTGAGAAGCAATGCTATACCTACATACACTACATGTAGAGGTTAGTTAACAAGTAGAATTCTTATCTAAAGTTACTCTTGATATGATCAAAAAGCTAATCTGCTCTGTCGAAAGACAAGTTGCAGAGCTATCAATGCAGACCATTCTTGGAAGACTCCCATACATTCATTGTATCATCTCACATAATCAATCACTCAAATAACTAACTATATTTAATATTAGAATTAGTAGAATATAATCTATTATAGTTTCTAATTTCCACACTTGCTATTCAAATCTAGCTATTTTTCTATTAAAACACGAAAATATTCTAGTTTATAGCTAGAATTCTTTTTTCTTGAAGGTAAAAACAATAACAAAATACTGCCCCTGGCGGAAAAAAAGTAATTTCTGACCAAGACATTTTTCACTTGTTTATTGTTTTTCTCTCCGTTTCGTTATATTGCTTAAAGCTTTAGCTATGCCTAGCTAGCTATAAATAAGAAAAAAAGGAAAGGGATAAGACAAAAAAAAAAGGGGAAAAAAAGAGAAAATTTATGTAAATCTTTCGCCCGAATGTGCTTGACTTTAATTTGTTTGATATTTGACCGGTTCGAACTTGATAAAAAGTATTTTATTTGAACTATAAATCCACGACGTTTGCATGTGTGTATTTGAAATTTCCTCTAAATTCATAGTATATGACGTCACATTATGAAAGGAAGCAGATGGTAGTATTTGTACTTAGTGTCGTACATAAATGAGAGCATATTAATTTTTGAAACGACTAACGAAATATTATGCTTTTTGTAGAATTCGTTCGATATGACACTGACTGAAAGAACAGATGAAATATTTTATTTTTGTTATCCATTATTCCTGCTCAAATGCATGAGTAACTGATATAAAAACTGATTTTTGGCTACTATAGGGATAGTACAGAACTCTTTTCTATACTGGGACCGAGTGGAGTGAATCATAAATCTATTTGAATAAAAATACAAATTCATCAAGTACGTAGGGATGCAACAACTAGTTTTTGGAAATAGTCATAGACTCAATATGCTCATACACTATCAATAGTCATTAGACCTTTGCTAAATGGAAAATTCCAGAAGTGAGCAGTTCACAAAGTTACACTCTGACGAAAATATAAAAGAGGGGGGATTGGGCGAAAACCCAAATTGATTACATGCCCTCCTTTTGACCCTATCTAGGTAAAATACGTTAGAAAGGAATTCAAATATTCCTTGAATAATTTACAAACAGCTCAATGTGAGCATTCCTTGATTTGTTAATGCACAAATCATGTGCCAAAAAAATCTTAATTGCAGAGACTTCTTTCACGTTAATTAGTGCATTTATAGGTAAAGTTTCAGAAATTATACAATGATGGACATATTTTGTCGTGAGTTAATATTAAAATAATATTGAACACAGATAAAGAAAAAGAAATGTGTCCAACTAACTTTTGTACATTAAATATTTATGCGTGCAGTAGAATATTTCATAGATACATTTATCAATAAAATGTATTCAAATTTGTGGGATGTCCTGGGATACCCAAGAATTTTCAATATAGTTCAGACCCTTTAAATGATTTATGAATTTTAATTTATCAATTTTTAATTCTTTCCTTGTAACAATAAATTTTTTACATTTTTAATTGAAATTTGGGCCCTTTTTCCAAAAGATTTTTCTGAATAAATTGAGGATATAAATTGACGTGTATAAATGTGATCCAGCTCCAATTTTGAGAAAAGTAATTAGTGTTTGATTTTGTGCTTACAGGCTACAAATTATAATGCATAATTAGACTGGGTTCAAACCCGATTTTCTAGGGTCTAAAGGGATTTTTCGAAACCGAAATGACCGGTGTTCCAGTGCAGACTTTATACCAAAATTAAATATTTTTCAAATAATGGACCAGGTTTCTCACTACACAGAGGGGGCCCAAAACTTGTTGTAGTATAATAAAATGACAAAAAACGTAATTTTTATAAAATCAAGAACAAACAACTCAAAACCAATTTGTTATATTTTCAAATACTAAATTTAGCTATATTTTTTATTGGGTATGTCCTCCTTCACATGTAACAACAGCCTCGACACCAGAGAACAGATTGACGGCAATGACGATAAAGACCCTGTCCATGGCCTACCCCAATGACATGATGGCAGTTCGTAGTGAATACAAATTTGGATGAGAGGTGTGAGAGATATTCTTCTCTAAAACGCTTGAAAAGTGCAAGTCCTGGAAGTGGAGGTCAGGCTGGAGGAAGAAAACAAAAGGATAGCCAGAAGTCAGACATAGTGTTGTTAAAAAAAATAATTTGATTCAGAATACAAATTTCAACTCAATTCCCATCTTTTAAGGATTTCTTGCTTTTGTAGGCAGTCCGGAAGGAGATGCCAACGGTCTCTACAGCCTTCTGAGCACTGATACCGACGAAGAGGAGTTCGCACATACGTTGGCTTTTTTTTTTTTTTGCTTGGACATTTTTAACCTTGATGACATCGTACAAAACAAAACTTGTATATATTTATTTAAGCTGTTTTTTGGTTGTGTATTTAAATATTGTAATTAAAAATAACGGGTATAAAATCGTAACTAAATGCTACTACAAGTTTTGGATTCCCACTTTGTGGATATCTTTTTTTTTTTTTTTTTTTTTTTTTTGTTTCAATCTATGTACCGATTTTTTCTCTATCCTCATTTATGAGTAGTGCAAATATGATTTTTGCAAGCCATTTAACCCTTTGTTACAATAATTAATCCGATGATCACAAGCATGACATTATCAACAATTCATCTACAAAATCGAATTATAAATAAGACCAAC